>NC_045435.1:112461338-112522537 GCF_002776525.5 Piliocolobus tephrosceles
AAAAAAAAAAAAAAAAAAAAAAAAAAAAAAAAAAAAAAAAAAAAAAGCAGGGTTGAAATCCTAGTCTCAGATAAAACAGAGTTTAAACCAACAAAGATCAAATGAGACAAAGAAGGCCATTACATAATGGTAAAGGGATCAATATACAAGAAGAGCTAACTATCCTAAATATATATGCACCCAATACAGGAGCACCCAGATTCATAAAGCAAGTTCTTAGAAACCTACAAAGAGACTTAGACTCCCACACAATAATAATGGGAGACTTTAACAAACCACTGTCAACATTAGACAGATAAATGAGACAGAAGGTTAACAAGGATATCCAGGAACTGAACTCAGCTCTGCACCAAGCAGACTTACTAGATATCTACAGAATGCTCCACCCCAAATCAATAGAATATACATTCTTCTTAGCACCACATTGCACTTATTCCAAAATTAACCACATAGTTGGAAGTAAAGCACTCCTTAGCAAATGTAAAAGAACAGATATTATAACAAACTGTCTCTCAGACCACAGTGCAATCAAACTAGAACTCAGGATTATGAAACTCACTCACAACCACTCAACCACCTGGAAACTGAACAACCTGCTCCTGAATGACTACTAGGTACATAATGAAATGGAGGCAGAAATAAAGATGTTCTTTGAAACCAAAGAGAACAAAGACATAAAACACCAGAATCTCTGGGACACATTTAAAGCAGTGTGTAGAGGGAAATTTACAGCACTAAATTCCCACATGAGAAAGCAGGAAAGATTTAAAATTGACACCCTAACATCACAATTAAAAGAACTAGAGAAGCAAGAGTAAACACATTCAAAAGCTAGCAGAAGGCAAGAAATAACTAAGATCAGAGCAGAACTGAAGGAGATAGAGACACAAAAAAACCTTCCAAAAATGAATGAATCCAGGAGCTGGTTTTTTGAAAAGATCAACAAAATTGATAGACCACTAGCAAGCCTAATAAGAAAAGAGAGAAGAATCA
The DNA here is from genome assembly GCF_002776525.5 of Piliocolobus tephrosceles. NCBI lineage: Eukaryota > Metazoa > Chordata > Mammalia > Primates > Cercopithecidae > Piliocolobus > Piliocolobus tephrosceles. Next base: position 112,462,332 of record NC_045435.1, read on the forward strand.
AAGAGACACAATAAAAAATGATAAAGGGGATATCACCGCCAATCCCACAGAAATACAAACTGCCATCAGTGAACACTATAAAGACCTCTACGCAAATAAACTACAAAATCTAGAAGAAATGGATAAATTCCTGGACACGTACACTCTCCCAAGACTAAACCAGAAAGAAGTTGAATCCCTGAATAGACCAATAATGGGCTCTGAAATTGAGGCAATAATTAATAGCCTACCAACCAAAACAAGTCCAGGACCAGATGGATTCACAGCCGAATTCTACCAGAAGTACAAGGAGGAGCTGTTACCATTCTTTCCGAAACTATTCCAATCAATAGGAAAAAACAGAATCCTCCCTAACTCATTTTATGAGGCCATCATCATCCTGACACCAAAGCCTGGCATAGACACAACAAAAAAAGAGAATTTTAGACCAATATCCTTGATGAACATCGATGCAAAAAATCCTCCATAAAATACTGGCAAACTGAATCCAGCAGCACATCAAAAAGCTTATGCACCATGATCAAGTTGGCTTCATCCCAGGGATGCAAGGCTGGTTCAACATACATAATCCATCATATAAAGAGAACCAAAGACAAAAACCACATGATTATCTCAATAGATGCAGAAAAGGCCTTCAACAAAATTTAGCAGCCCTTCATGCTAAAAACTCTCAATAAACTAGGTATTGATGGGATATATCTCAAAATAAAAAGAGCTATTTATGACAAACCCACAGCCAATATCATACTGAATATGTAAAAACTGGAAGCATTCCCTTTGAAAATTGGCACAAGACATGGATGCTCTCTCGCACCACTCCTATTCAACATAGTGTTACATGTTCTCGCCAGGGCAATCAGGCAGGAGAAAGAAAGAAAGGGTATACAATTAGGAAAAGAGGAATTCAAATTGTCCCTGTTTGCAGATATGATTGTATATTTAGAAAACCCTATTGTCTCAGCCCAAAAGTTCCTTAAGCTGATAAGCAACTTCAGCAAATTCTCAGGATACAAAATCAATGTGCAAAAATCACAAGCATTCCTATACACCAATAACAGACAAATAGGCAAATCATGAATGAACTCCCATTCACAATTGCTTCAAAGATAATAAAATATATAGGAATCCAACTTACAAGGGATGTGAAGGACCTCTTCAAGGAGAACTACAAACCACTGGTCAACAAAATAAAAGAGGACATAAGCAAATGGAAAAACATTCCATGCTCATGGATTGGAAGAATCAATATCATGAAAATGGCCATGCTGCCCAAGGTAATTTATACATTCAATGCCTTCCCCATCAAGCTATCAATGACTTTCTTCACAGAATTGGAAAAAAACTAGTTTAAAGCTGATATGGAACCAAAAAAGAGCCCACATTGCCAAGACAATCCTAAGCAAAAAGAACAAAGCTGGAGACATCACACTACCTGACTTCAAACTATACTACAAGGCTACAGTAACCAAAACAGCATGGTACTGGTACCAAAACAGACATACAGACCAATGGAACAGAGCAGAGCTCTCAGAAATAATACCACACATCTACAACCATCTGATCTTTGACAAACCTGAGAAAAACAAGAAATGGGGAAAGGATTCCTTATTTAGTAAATGGTGCTAGGAAAACTGGCTAGCCATATATAGAAAGCTGAAACTGGAACCCTTCCTTACACTTTATACAAAAATTAATTCAAGATGGATTAAAGACTTAAATGTCAGACCTAAAACCATAAAAACCCTAGAAGAAAACCCAGGCAATACCATTCAGGACATAGGCATGGGCAAGGATTTCATGAATAAAACACCAAAAGCAATGGCAACACAAGCCAAAATTGACAAATAGGATCTAATTAAACTAAAGAGCTTCTGCACAGCAAAGGAAACTACCATCAGAGTGGACAGGCAACCTACAGAATGGGAGAAAAATTTTACAATCTACCCATGTAACAAAGGGCTGATATCCAGAATCTACAAAGAACTTAAACCAATTTACAAGAAAAAAATCAAACAACCCCATCAAAAAGTGGGCAAAGGATATGAACAGACACTTCTCAAAAGAAGACATTTATGCAGCCAACAGACACATGAAAAAATGCTCATCATCACTGGCCATTAGATAAATGCAAATCCAAACCACAATGAGATACCATCTCACACCAGTTAGAATGGCAATCATTAAAAAGTCAGGAAACAACAGGTGCTGGAGAGGATGTGGAGAAATAGGAACACTTTTACACTGTCGGTGGGACTGTAAACTAGTTCAACCATTGTGGAAGACAGTGTGGCAATTCCTCAAGGATCTAGAACTGGAAATACCATTTGACTCAGTCATCCCATTACTGGGTATATACCCAAAGGATTATAAATCATGCTGCTATAAAGACACATGCACACATATGTTTATTGCGACACTATTCACAATAGCAAAGACTTGGAACCAACCCAAATATCCATCAATGATAGACTGGACTAAGAAAATGTGGCACATATACACCATGGAATACTATGCAGCCATAAAAATTGATGAGTTCATGTCCTTTGTAGGGACATGGATGAAGCTGGAAATCATCATTCTGAGCAAACTATCACAAGGACAGAAAACCAAACACCACATATTCTCACTCATAGGTGGGAACCGAACAATGAGAACATTTGGACACAGGGTGGGGAATATCACACACTGGGGCCTGTCGTGGGGTGGTAGGAGGGGGAAGGATGGCATTAGGAGATATACCTAATGTAAATGATGAGTTCATGGGTGCAGCACACCAACATGGCACATGTATACATATGTAACAATCCTGCACACTGTGCACATGTACCCTAGAACTTAAGGTATACATATATTTTAAAAAATCTCTGAAAGCTGCATACCTTTTTGTATAGTAGATGCAGCTCACAGCAATAACTTAAGCATACCCTGAGAAATGACACTACATTGCAGACACATCTGAATATGTGTTTAGAGTTTCAAGCATGGCCAACTCAGAGATTCATTCCTTATCTATGTGGAACATGTGAGCCCCTGGCCCAACCCACAGAATATTTAGGTTAAATAAAGGTTGCCAACTGGAGGTTGTTGGGGGAGGATGTTAAGTGAAAATGCTACATAAATTACATGTTTCCTGAAGGCATCAGCAGTTCTGCTACCCAGCCAACAGCCACTGGTCCACTGTATGTAAGTTCTCAATAAACTCTATGGTCTTGTGGCTGTTTCTGGGTCTCTTCTTCAGTCTGTTGAACCTGGTGACATCCAAACTGAAGTTAGCAGGAGTCTAGCACAACACTTTTGACCCAGAAACTTCTAAAAATTTGTAATGGACGTGCACACATAATTACCTATCAGGATATTCATTGTGGCTTTATTTATCTTATTTTTAAAATTGAAAAAAATAATGTCTACCACTAGGGAGTTGGCTGATAAAATGTATTATAATCTGTACAACTGAATACCATCCCTAAAGAAGTTAATTTAAATATATGGTGCCTAGCACACAACCAGTTCTAAATAAATAGGTACTTGGTCCATAGACGAACAAATATCCATTGAAATTCTCAGTAACTACTTAAGTTGCCTGAAGTGGTTTTATCTAGTATCTGTTAACCGTATATTTGTATACACATATAATAATTTTGCTAACACCTGTAAAAAGCTTGCTATGTAAAAGCCACTATTCTAGAAACTTTTCATATATAAATGCATTTAATGTTTATAACAGTCTTAAGGAGAATATAATATTATTATCCCCATTGGACAGACCAGAAAATAGAAGCACAGGGCAGTTAAATAACTTGCCCAAAGTTATGGAGCTCATCACTAGCAAGGCCAGGATTTAAAAGTAGGCAATATGTCTCCAGAGTCTGTGCTCTTAACCAGAAAATACACTTGTCTGGAAGACTATTCAACATGAAGACAGTGTGGCTGTTTCTAGTTATCAGATCGTCATTATTAATATTGCTTTTGCGTATCAATTTTTTCTCCTTTTTCTACAATAAATTGTGAATTAATGTGTCATTCTTTAAGTAAAACAAACAAACAAACAAAAATTATCTTTTGATTCCACAATGAGCTAGAGACAAGAATGCTATGAGGCTTATGACTGAGAACTACTAGCATAGATCCAGGGTAGAAATTCTGATATTTTGCAGCTCCACATCTTTGGATGTGTCCAAATTGAAATGAATTTGGGCGATGAGTTCTTCTGAACCTTGACATCTTACAGGGTAGAAGAACAATACTCTTCTAATCCATAAATATTGTTCTCTTGCTCTCGTCCATGTGAAGTCATGTTACTGATATCTTTTTTTTTTTCTTTAAGGTTAACACAAAGGTTTTATGCTTTAGCCCTGCCTTTTACTAGCAGAAGATTGGAATTGATATTTTAGGAGATTTCTATGATATAGTGAGCTCAGATAGTACTCAGACAATATAGCCCAATGCAGTGGTTCTCAACCCTGGCTACTGGATTTTTTTTTTTTAACTTCACAAATGATTATGATGCATAGCCTAGGTTGAGAGTTTCTGCAGTATATGTATTACAGTACAGCTCTGACCTTACTTGTAATATTTCAGGGGTCAGGGTTACAGTATTGGTAACTGCAACTGAGTAACAGCCAATTTCAGAATATATGTTATTCTTGTATATACAAATGAAAAAGGGCTTTGTAATTTCATTTAAAATGGGAAAATAAACATGAATATTAAGAATGAGTTACTAAACATACATTATCATGTCTGATTGAAATATTAGATTTATAAAAGAGCATGAGGGTAAAACAATAAGTGCAAAACCAAAATCTGATAAGGGAAGATTGCGAAGTTGACCAAGAGAGTGCATTCCCAGTGAATAATCAGTCTCATTTATCAAACTGGAACTGTGTTCTAAGTGAAATCATATTGGCTTGGTAAATAATAGAGCTTCAATTTATACACAACAGAATCAAAGATTTAGTAAAAATTCACAAAGGGCCAACAAAATGCATAGTAGCAAACCGGATTAAATACTTGAGATGGTACTAAATAAAAAATTATGATATCCTTCCCCAGGATAATTAACTATCATGCATTGTGGAGATTTGTACTTAAAAGTGAGACCTAGGGAATCTGACCATAATTTTTTGAATCAATACTGATAAAAAAGAAAAATAAATTTTAACATAAAAGCAACATTTGAAAATAACTTTTTCCTAGTCAATGTGTAGAAAGTTGAAGCACACATACCAAATCTGTAACATATACATGATAAAAAGAAAACTAAATCTGATGTACTAAAAACTAAATTTGAAAATAATTTTCTGGGATTTCATTTGTAGAAGGCTGAAGTACACACAGTAAATCTTTAAAACATGCACTGCATCTGCTAGTATTTACTCTACCCCCTATACCCAGTGACATTTTATCTTTATGTGTATGTGTTTACTCGCTTTTGTTTCACTCGACATACGTTTCTCTGATTACCTCCTTCTTGAACATATTTTTCCATCTATAAACCCCACATGCCTGATTCTGTAACCCCTTTACCAGTCATTCTTTCTCAGTCTTTCTCAGGTTTCTCTTATGAATGATACTTTATATCTTAGCCTGTTACCATCCAGCTGACAGTAATCGTGCCTATTAATTTATCATATAAAAGACTATCACTTTATTAAAATATGCCCTTTTTAGATAATAACAAATCAATGAACAAAATGGTGTGATAGAATAACTGAGTTGAAGCTTTCCTATGGGAAATATAAAGCATTTTGCTGTTCATTAATTTTGAAGGTGGGACTCAGAAAAAGTACATGTGGTTCTTGTGATGAGTCCCTTGTGTCTAAAAATCTAAAACATATGGAAAGTTATTCCCCTTTTTGTGATATCCCATTATTTTTTCTCTCAGACTATGTTCATTTCAGCCTTTGAAATGAAATTCCAAATATTCAAATAAAGAGGGATATAAATTCTTGCTTTTCCAAGCAATGTATGGATTATAGACAAAAGCTTTAAAGGAGAGGGAAAGAAACAACATAATAGCATTCAACCTCTATGTGTACCCAAGAGACTGAGACATTATCATAATGCCTCTATTATGGCAATTGCTGAAATTAAATGCCTGTAGATTTGACCCTAAGGAGTACAGTTCAGCGTTTGCTGTAATAAAACACTTACTGCAAATGCTTAACCTTGGATAGGTTCTATATTAATACAATTCCACAATAACAATTTTGACGCTGTCACTATATGTGTAATAAATAAGCCATATTGAACCATCCCATGTTACTTTTTGGGCTATCTAAAATATCTTGTTTCCTTCTTCCAAGTCTGTATGGCCTTCCAGAATCTTTAAGACTACATATACCATAAACTAACAATGGCATGGTACTTTGACGATTATTCAAAGTTTAAAGAACTTAATGGAAAAAAATTATTCAGGGAGCAGCATGTTTAAAAGTGCAGACAGGCACAGTTTGATAGGTTATATGTGATTCAGAATGAAATAGTAAAATTGGAAGCACTTACCATATTATAGATTTGCCATCATTTTGCATTAGTGTTACCTCGGTTGCTATTTAGTAACCTTGTATTAAGTTATTATATTTCATATACAGGTGGCAATAAAAAAAGGCAAATATGGCTTTCCTTGCCTTTGCAGTACAACTATAATGGACGTTGTGTCAATTCTGCAGTTTGAATTACATTTGCATGTTAGCTAGATGAACTTAGACATTTCCTGTTTCATCTTCTAAAATATTAAGTTTAGAAAACTAGAAATGTTCAGAAAAGCATCAAAAAGAAATGAAGTCTAGACTGGGCATGGTGGCTCATGCCTGTAATTCCAGCACTTTGGCAGGCCAAGGCAGGTGGATCACTTGAGGTCACAAATTCAAGGTCAGCCTGGCCAACATGATGAAACCCCGTCTCTACTTAAAAAATACAAAAATTAGCCAGGCATGGTGGCGTGTGCCTGTAATCCCAGCTACTTTGGAGGCTGAGGCAGGAGAATCGCTTGAACCCAGGAGGTGGAGGTTGCAGTGAGCCGAAATCACGCCACTGCACTCCAGCCTGGGCAACAAAGTAAGACTGTCTCAAAAATAAATAAATAAATAAAGTCTAGAAATAAATGATGAATTTCTGTGATATAAATTAAAGATAGAATTTGTAAAGAAAACTGGAAACTACAGTTTCTATATTATCTAATGAGAATCCTTCATTTCCCAAGACTGTTGGTATATTCAAACTACTACATGCAGTCATAGGTTTTTTGTTTGCTTGTTTGTTATATTTACTTCACCTTCTGGTAATGTAGTGTGTAAATTGTGTAAAAAAAAAACAATAGAGGCAAGTATGTTTATATTTTGCCACATAAGATATTCCATAGCCAGCTAGTCTAATTCATGATACTGATTTCGACATTAGTTGTCTCCACTTCTTTAAACCCCATTTATTCTATAGTCCATTCTATGTACTTTGCTTCTCCAATATTCCACTAAATCCTTCAAGATTTCTTGAAGATCGCAAGTGGCAACCTAACTACTAAGTCCAAAGGATAATCCTTTATACAACTCATTAGTCTAGATTTCTCTCTGTCCCTCTTTGTACTGTTGGTAAATCACAATATGCTACTGATTCGATTGCCTTACTACCTATCTATCTCAGCCATTCTTTTATTGCTTAAGCCAATCAAATCAATAGCATATTGTGCTATGCAGTATCTGTCTAAGTCATAAAAGAATTAATTGTGCTACAGAAACAAACAACTTCCAAATTGTCGTGGCTTAACACAATAGAGACAAGAGTCATTCAAAGAAGCAAGAGATGGAGTATCCACCATACTGACTTTTGCCTATCACTGTGCCAGAGGGAACAGAAAACTCTGCAGAATCTTGCATCAGCACCAGGCCAAAGATGACATGCATCAGTCCTTGCACAATTCACTGGACAGAACTAGTCATGTGACTACCTAAACAGGAGGATCGGGAAGTATAATCCTATCATGTGCCTGGAAAGAGAATTAGGAGAGTCTGTAAAAATATGGTAGATAGTACAAATTGCAACACACCACTGCTCAGAATTTTTCAAACCTCCTTAGTAAGACAAGATCAAATATATTATCCTATATATCAATTCTTCTTTCTCTCTGATCTCTTCCCTTCCCAATTCTTTTTATCCCCAACACTCAGTATTTGTGTTCCAGTGATAATATGTTACTTGCACTTTTTTTAGAAAATGGCATGTTCTTGAATGCATGGACATTTTATACATATTACTAATCTGCTTCTCTGGTATTAGGAAACTATTCATACTTGCAGTTTTATCTTAAAATACACCTTTTCTCTGAAGTTTTCCCTGACCCCACCTAGATTTTATTTCATACTTTGCATATACTTTCCCTGCCTTAATGTAAATACGTTTTGAATCATTTGCAATTGTCTCCCCACTGGACTGTAAACAATGAAGTCAGATAATACATTCTTTCAAATTTAGGTTATTGGCACTTGAGATTAAATTATAAACTCGAAAACATGTGTAAAGACTGAAGCCTGGCTTATTTGTCTGTCACTTAACCTATTAGATTACTTATTTTTTGAAACAATTTCTATGATTGCTTTCTATGGCATCATTCTATGCAAAGCCACAATGAGGCACACTGTCATTGCTATAATAGCCAAAATTAAAAACACTAACCATAACAAGTGTTGGTGAGAATGTGGAGGAAATGGAATTTATATACTGTACATTGCTGATGGAAATGTAAAATGGCACAACCACTTCGGAAAACATTTTGTCAATTCCTCAAAAAGTCAAAATACACTTAACCATATGATCCAACCATTCCACTCTTAGGTATCTCCCTGAGAGAAATGAAAGCGTATGTCTGTAAAAAATCTTACACTCAAATGTTCATAGCCCAAAGCTGAAAACAAGCCAAATTTCCTTCAACAGGTAAACAGATAAACAAATTGTGGTATACATACAAGTTAATACTACTTATATATAAGAAGGAATGAAGTATTGATATATATTAAATAGAGAGACAGAGAGAATACTATACGAATCAACTGATATCAAATTCTAGAAGGTGTTTACGGCAACACAAAACAGATTAGTGGTTGCCTGGAAACAAAAGGTGGCACAGGAAGTGACGGGAGAAAGGGATTAAAAGGAGTTATCAACATGTTCGTCTTCACTTTGGTGAGGATTTCAAATGTATATACATGAGTTCAAACTGCATAATTGGACACTTTAAATATGTTCAGTTTATTATATGTCAAGTATTCCCCAATAAATTTGTTTATAAAAAGATGAGTAGATTTTCTAACATAAATTATTAAACTTAGCCATACGTTTCTCATCTTGAAAATATTTTTGACATAATTATGAGAGAACAACAGCAATTTTTAAGAACTAAAAGCCTTTCCACATGAAAAAACTTACAAATGTTCAAAAATGTGTAACTTTTTGTTACCATGACTACTCAACAGCTTCATAAAATGTTTTATGTTAAATTATCCTTTTCTGTTATATATTTCTGTAAGGTTAAACACTTGTTTTTATATCCTTAAAAATTTGTCCTTATTTTTTTTTTTCAGGAAAAAACAATGTTAAAACTCCACCAATTTCTTAAACAAGCTAATTTTAAAAGTTCAATCATTTTAAAGTTTAAAGTCTCATTTATTTACTTGATGACTTTGGTAGTAACTGTATAAATTTAAATACTTCACTAGAAATTTTTAAATGATCCATATAGAAAACAAATTTAATATCTAAAATTTAACTTTTTGATTCTTTGGATTGTATTTGCTTATAGGGGAAATATATATATTGGTTAGATATCTCAGTATCATTCTCTAAGGTGAAGTGTCTTTTAAAGGTTATATATCTTAAAACTAAGAGTTGATTCTTAGTTAATTCATGTTAATTATTTTTATAAGTTCACTTGGAATATTTCGAGTTTAGCACCATTCTCACAGGAAAAATAAAAATGTGCTTAAAAGTTGGCACCTTAGTGTTTCAAACTTTATATATGCAATTGTAAAACCTGGATTAAATTCAAACAAGTACTGTACATCTACAAAAGAATAAAAATGAACTACTGAGAATAACCGATGTTATATCATCTTAATTTTTTAAATAATTCTCAACTACGAGTCTGGGCTGAAATTAGTACAAGAGTAACAGTAAAAATTGATTAATTCAGTTTCCACTTCTGAAGCAGACTGACTAATTTTTAGAATTAGCATGATTTATCAACTGACTCCTGCACATGTTAGTTCCTCATACAACCATGATAAATCCATGATAGAATCAGACAAAACTTGTGACATCTCATTCTGCACCCAATCCTCTCAGTCCTCACAGCTCATCACTGACATGGAGAGAGCAGTGATGATTCTTACTGCTGTCTTTTAAATTAAGTGGGCAGAGAGACAGCTAATTTATAATGTAGAATTTAAGTGTGCTTGTTTTCAAATAAAATAGCTTTAATTTTCCGGGAATGTTAGGTAATCATCTTTTAAAAAAATAGCAATTTCTTATTTTTTCCCTCTCACTGGGTATATGATCACAAAGTAGAACAAGGTATATGAAATCTCCAGGCTCCATACAAAGTAAATATTATGTCAACATAAGCACAGTTGATAAAGCCACCTGAGAATGTGAGCTATGGCTACCATCCAATATACAAGTGGGCTTAAAATATTCATATATGTATACCCAGTCACCATGACAATTCTGTAGCAATCACAGTTTAATGCCATATCTAGAAGGATGTTCAACATTCTTCTAGTTTGTTTGCATTTTTTAATGTAATGTTTACAGTGAAGTACAAAAATCATAAGTGTACAAATCAATACATTTTGACAAACACATTTATGTGTATAATTAACGAATGTATCAAGATAGGAACCCTCTCCATAAAGCTTCCTCATGCCCATTCATGTATTCCTCACCCCCATTTCTCTGTGCAATCATTTATTTGTAGACTTCACCACATATTAGCTCTGTACATTCTATAATTTCAAATAAATGGAAGTAGAAAATGTATACACTTGGGAGTATAGTTTCTTTTCTTCACCATCATGTTTCTGACATTCACCTATGTGTTACTTGTGTTACTATATTTATTTTTATTTCTGAGTGGTATTCCAATGAATGAATATGGCACAAATTGTTTATGTATTCCCCTCTTTATAGATACCTCTGTTGGTTCCAGTTTAGGTCCATTATTGGTAAAGCTGCTATGAAGATTCACATAGAAGGATTTAGGGAGACATATATTTTTATTTTTATTGAGTAACTGCTTAGCAATTGCTAGGCCATGGGTGGGTGTTTGTTTAACTTTATAAGAAAATGCTGAGACTTTTTTGAAAGTAATTGTGCCATGTTATCCTTTGATCAACAACTAACATTTGGTGTTGTCACTCTTCATTTCTGTCATTCAAGATGTTAGTGGTCTCTGTGATTTTTGGTCTCATTTCCCTGACAACTGATTTTAATTACTTACATGTGCATATTTTTCTTTGTGAAATGTACATTCAAATCTTTGGCTGATATTTGTAGCTATATTTTTTCTTTCATTGGATGATGAAGCCTTTGTGAAATATATATTTTGCAAATATTTTGCCCAGTTTGTGGGTTATCACATTCTAAATTGGGACTTTATATTTAGTTTTGATGAAGTTTAATTCATATAATTTATATTGATGGAGTTTCAAGTCCTGACTATATCCAAATTATGAATAGAATCCTCCTATGTTTTTATATGACTGTTAAAGAAATTAAAATATTTTTAATATAATTACTTGCATAGGTACCATTTCTGCCACTCTCTGTTCCTTCCCATACATCAAAGTTACCATCTGTTGTGAATTTCCCTCAGTATGAACTTGGAATCAACCCAAATGTCCATCTGTGACAGACTGGATTAAGAAAATGTGGCACATATACACCATGGAATACTATGCAGCCATAAAAAAGGATGAGTTTGCCTCCTTTGTAGGGACATGGATGCAGCTGGAAACCATCATTCTTAGCAAACTATCACAAGAAGAGAAAACCAAACACCGCATGCTCTCACTCATAGGTGGGAACTGAACAATGAGATCACTTGGACTCGGGAAGGGGAACGTCACACACTGGGGCCCATCATGGGGAGGGGGGAGGGGGGAGGGATTGCATTGGGGAGTTATACATGATATAAATGATGAATGGATGGGTGCTGACGAGTTGATGGGTGCAGCACACCAACATGGCACAAGTATACATATGTAACAAACCTGCATGTTATGCACATGTACCCTAGAACTTAAAGTATAATAAAAAAATAAAATAAAATAAAATAAAATAAAAAAGAATTTCCTTTAACATTTCCTGTACTACAAATCTGCCCTTCACAAATTCACTCAGTCTCTTTTAAGTAAATATATCTTGCTTTCAGCTTAAAGTTGAAGAATATTTTTAGTGAATGCAGAATTTGAGGTTGTTTTTTTTTTTTTTTTCTTAAAACACTTTAAATGTGTTGTCCCATTGTCTGCTGATCTCCTCTGTTTCTGATGAAAAGTCAGTGATAACTTCCATCATCTTTTCTCTATATATAATGTAATGATTTTCAATATTTTCTCTTTACATTTGGTTTTCAGGAGTTAGCTTAAGATGTGCCTAGGTAAGGTATTCTTTATATTTATCCTGTTCTGTTTTCCTAAAATTTTTGGATATAAAAATCAATTATTGTTAACAAAAAATGAGAATTTTTTGGCAAGTATATTTTCAAATTATTTTCTGCTCCATTATTTCCCTCCTCTTTTTCTGAAATAGCAAATACAAATATGCTAGACTCAGTATTGTTCCACAGGTCACTGATAATATGTTAACTTTATAAAACCTTTTTTCTCTTTGTTCTTCAAATTGAATAATTCCTATTGATTTCTCTTCACCTTCATTAAACATTTCTTCTGCCATTCCTAACCTGCTGTTAAGCCTATCCACTGCAATTTTTATTTTAAGTTTTGTACTTTCTGGTTCTAAAATTTCCATTTTTAAGATATAGTTTGTATTTCTCTGCTCTAATTCTCCATCTATTCACTAATCAGAATCATATTTTTCTTTAAGTCCTATATTAAAAGCACGGTATTAATGTTCTTGTTAAATAGTTTCAAAATCTGATTCATCTGAGTAAATTTATGCTGACCATTTTTTCTTAATTATGATTAATATTCTTCTGCTACCTCACATGTCTGGAAAATTTTGACTGGGTAATCTAAATTGTGGAGGATACCCTGCAAACACTCTGGATTCTATTATTATCCTCTGAAGAGGGTGATTTGCATTCCAGTAGAAAGTTAACTTGGCTAAATTAAAATTCTTATCTTCCTTATATTGGGCAGCAGTTAAAATCTCTGCAAAGTCTTTTTAATATTCAGTTGTCATTTTGCATAGTCCAGAGGTCAAGAAAGGATTTGGCAGAATTTACACACGACTTTCTTATTAGATTCCAGCCATCCTGCACTATGCATCATTGGGTGGCAAACCACACAAATGCAAGTATCCCAGTTTCTGCCTACTTCTGGTCACTGTACAATTTGTCCAATACTTGCCTTTTATTTATATTTGACATCTGCTGGCAGGTTAATCAATACACTCTTCTATAACAGCATCAGTAAAGTTCCAACATTTGTTTATAACATTTTAACATTTCTCAAATATCCCTCTAAAATAATATGACTTAATCAGATATTTGGTTTTCTAAAAAGATAACATAATAACAGAAGAGAAAACTATTTTTTAAAATGTCCCATTATTCAGATTGTTTGCATCGAATGTGTTATATGTATGTAGGCATCTAAACACTTGAATTTTTATTTTTCATCTAGACAGTTGATTGTCAAATCATGGGCTAATATAAATCACCAAGAGGAACTTAAGCATTTATCCTGAAGCTCTCTGTAATGTTTAATATCTGCTCAAATGTTTTTATAGTTTCTTATAACAGGCATTGAAAATATCTCTAGTTTAAAAAAAAATCAGTCTCTCCAGATTAAGAAGCATATTTTACTCTATCACATTGCAGAATGCAATTGACTGTCATAGTAAAGGAAATGGCATACCAATGAAATGAGAACATAATTATTTTTTACTTTTCTTAAAATATGAAGGAAGCTATCATTTAAACCTTACTTCATTATATTACATTCATCAAGTTCTCTTGAAAGAGTGGCAGCAAAGCTATTAAGCTGTCAAGCCCAACACAGAATGGCCATGTTCCCTCAGGGTTTGTTTAAATTTAAAGTAGATAAGAACAGTAAAGAAATATAGTGCAATGAAGTAAAAAATGCTCAACATCACTGTCATCCATTCAGCAGTAAATAAATACAATGCAAAACTACTTGAAACTGTGTATATAATGTACACAGTTAAATCTAAATAGAAACATTAGATATTACTTCCATTTCACATGTTTATATTTTAATTCTCACAAAGCTCAAAACAATTATATCATTTATAAGAGAACTTCACACAAATGTGAAGAAAATACATCTATAGTCCCCTCATAGTGATCTAACCCAAAAGTGTATCTACATAAATTCCATACAAATCAAAAGTATCCTCTAACCACAGTACTCTCATATAATTTTCCTTCTTAACATTTATTTCAAGTTTTTATAATTTTTTTGTTAGTATGTCTACTTCTTTAATTTCTGCTTATTCTATTTTCCACTTGGCTTCTAGATTTTAGGAACCATATCTATTTTGTTAAACAATATATACCCAGGCTGGGCATGGTGGCTCACACCTGTAATCCCGGCACTTTAGGAGTTCAAGACCAGCCTGACCAACATGACAAAGCCCTGTCTCTACTAAAAATACAAAATTAGCCAGGCATTGTGGGGCATGCTTGTAATTCCAGCTACTCGGGAGTGTGAGACAGGCGAATTGCTTTAACCTGAGAAGTGGAGGTTGCTATGAGCTGAGATCGCACATTGCACTCCAGCCTGGGCAACAAGAGCAAAATAAATAAATAAATAAACAAAAAAACAAACAAAATATATATACCCAATGCCTGGCTCAGTGTCTGGGGCATAATAGGTATCTAAGAAATATGTATTGAGTAAATGAATGACTAAATTCACAATAAATATACAGCTGAAATGCATACCTACCTTTTTTCTTATACATTCCTCTTCCAAATAAACTTACTATAGACTTTTGATCACACAAAGTATATGTAACTTCAGTGACTGTCACTAAATTTAGAAATTTCATGATCGAATATTCCTTAAGATTTATAACCAGGTTTTTCCTCATAGTTTCTGGCCACTGTTACACAAAATCACCAATTTACATATCTCTTGACAATATTCATGAATGCTTTAAAATGAGACCAAGAAATAACATATTTATAATATTTATCATCATTGATAACCTAATAATTTTAAGGCTAATTCATCACTAACTAGGAAATGTTTGGGCTTTAAACTGAGTAGTCACATAGTCAAAGAGTAAAAAATTGATGACAAAGTACCAACTCCCACTGAAGATGCTGAATAACTAAGGAGAAGTCAGAAATGTGTATTTTAGGTAGAAATCTTTTAAGTGTTCACTGCTTTCGTAATTTTGCCACAGACTTAATTTTGTTGTCTACAATATAAAAAGAGTAAGTTATTCATAAAAATACTACTTGATTCTCACTTATTCATTATCTCCTGCAATGGAGAGTTGATCAAGAGAAATATGAGTATTTTTAATACCAAATTTGTAAATATATTTAAAAAAAATTAACCAAAATGGTACAGTTTGTAAAACCATTGTCAGTTTCTTAAAAAGTTAAATATGCAGCTACTCTATGACACAGCCATTACATTCTATTTTATTTTCCAAAGGAATAAAAATATGTGTCTACAAAGAGACTTGTATAAAAATGTTTATAGCAGCCTCATTCATAACAGCCCAAAGCTGGAAATAATACAGATATTTATCAAGAGAAGAATGGATAAACTCATTTTGCTTTTATAAATCGTATCAGAAAATAAAAATACACCATTCTATTGATACAAGCAACATCATAGATAAATCTCAAAAAACAAATTACACTGAGTGAAGGTAGCCAATGAGTACATAATGTCTGATTCTATTTATTTGAGTTCTAGAAGAGACCAAATGAACTTGTGATAGATATTTGCTTCTACAGGGAATACCAACTGAGGAAGGACACAAGAAAATTTAATGAAGTAAGGAAAACGTTCATATATTGATTGACATGTACTAATCAATCTGAATGATGGATATGTATAATATTTGAGTATTTCATTGTGTATATAGTTCAATAAAAAAAGTTATTCAGATAATTGCTTAACAGAGCATCATTATTGTGTGATCAGAAATTTTTATACAATGACATCAAATATAACACATCATGCTCATAACATCCTTTTATCTATATTATACTTAGGGAAAATAAAACATTAATTACTACTTACTCTACTTTAAAAAAAAAAAAAAAAAAAAAAAAAAAACAGAACTATCTAATTTTCCAGACAGAGCAGCTGAGGCAATGTTGAAATGTTTACAAGTTCAAAAATATAATGTATATGAAAACACAGTATAAGTTAGAAAGTTTTAATAAACATTATGAATGTAGTAAAAATTTTATCAAAATCTACAAAAAAGTCAAAAATTCTCTCTTCTTGAATTTTCTTTTAAAAGGCTCTTTAGCATATATCTACTGGAATTCAGAAAATTTTATCAATTGACCCAAATTAGTTTGAAGATGAGTAGAAGTTATATAGCAGAAACTACCTAAGTAAACACAGAAAACTATTGAAAATTTAAAATTCACAGGTGAATATACATTCTTTAAAGGGATGCTTTAATTCTCAAGGGAATTAACTGTTATAAATTCTAAGTCTAGTGGGGCCAGCTTGCACTGGTTCACAAAAACTAAATGTGTACATCTCTTCCCTATGCTAAATGATGTCACACTGGTAGCTTGAAATCAGCTCTGGCGGGTGCTATGGTTTAGATATGGTACATTTAGTTTCACCAAGTCTCATGTTGAAATATGATCCCCAGTGTTGGAGGTGGGGCCTGCTGGGAGTGTTTGGATGGTGAGTACGGAACCCTCATGAATGAATTGGTGCCATTCTCATGAGTGTGAGTTCTCAATTAGATCCTGCTAGAATTAATTGCTAAAAAAAGTGTGGCACCTTCCCTCCCCCTCACCTTGCCCCTTGCTTCTGTTCTGTCACCATGTCATCTCTGCACACACCTGCTCTTGTTCACTTTCTGCAATAACAGTCTGAGGCCCTCACCAGAAGCAGATGATAGTGTCATGCCACCTGTAAAGCCTGCAGAACCATGAGTCAAATAAACTTTTTTCCATTATAAATTACCCAGCCTTAGATATTCCTTTACAGCAACACAAAAATGGATTGAGACAGTAGGAATATTTACACGATGCCATCAGCAAATTTTGGCCAGGTGTGATGGTGGACACCTTTACTCTCAGCTACTCAGGAGACTGAGGCAGAAGGCTCTCTTGAGCTCAGTCTTGACTCAGGAGGTCAGAGCTGCAGTGAGCTATGACTGTGCCACTGTATTCCAGCCTGGGCAACAGAGTAACACCATAATCTCTAAAAATTAACAAATTTAAGAAGAAAAGGAAAGAAATCAGCAAACGTTACAGTTCAGTACTTTCTGCCCCAAACTGCCAGCTGTGAGAATTTACCAGCATACCACTCTCTAAGCCATGTTAAGAGAGCATAAAATTACATGAATTCAAATAATTGAATACAACTTTTTAAGAGGTCAAGTGATATATATACATATAGTAAGGTAGTGATGTGGTGGTAATCTGTGATGAGCTGTTAGTTAAGAGAGTAGATTATGGAGCCATAATATCTGAATTTGAATACTACTTCGGCCTTTACTAGGTGTGTGACCTGGATCAAGTTACTTAACTTCTCTGGGTCTCTTATTCTTATATGGGAAATTAGGATCATACCATTACCTACCTCATAGAGTTGTTTTAAAGATTTAAATGAGATAATATACACAGAAAATTCCTCGCATTCCAAACATTCTAGTAATTATCACTGTTATTATTTGAATATGGCCTTGCACTATTAAAGATTTAATACTACACTTTAAGCCTGTATTGCTACCAGGAATAACATTTTTAAGGTTACATTTTCTAATTGGTTGTGCTATATATAAATGCTATTGATTTTTTTTTATATTGATCTCGAGTCCTTCAAAATTGCTGAACTTTTTCATTAGACACAGTGGTTTATAGGCAGATCTTCTTGAATTATTTGTGTAACAATATCATTTTTTTAAGAACAATATTTTATTTTTGCAAATCTGTATACCTCATTTCTTTTCTTTTTTATTGCTTTGGCCAAAAGAAATCATTACTGCATCTTTGTCTTGTTTCTAACAGTAAAACGAATGCTTCTTAAATTCATCATTAACAGTGATGCTTACTATATGATTTTGGCAAATACATTTTACAAAATTAAGGGAAGTTGCATTCTGTCATAGCTTTCTAAGATATTTTATTATAAAATGTTATGTAATGCTATCAGATTTTTTTCAACCTCCATAGCAACTACAATATTTTAGCCAGGTGTGGCAGCATGTACCTCCAGTTCTAGCTACTCGGGAAACAGAAGTGGGAGGATCACTTCATCCTGGTAGGCAGAGGGTGTAGTGAGCCAAGATTACACCACTGCACTCCAGCCTGAACAACAGAGCAGCACTCTCTCTCAATAACTAAGAAGAAAGAAAAAGAGGAGGAAGAGAAAAAGGAAGAAGAATTATCCATATATGTTCACCAGTGAATTTGTCCCGTAATCTTTTCCTTGTCCAGTTTTGCTATCAAGGTTATACTACCTGGAGTATCATAAAAGGAACAGGGTAGCTTTCTTCATTTTTATTTTCTAAAATGTTTGCAGGCAATGGGGTTATCTTTTATTTGAAGGTTTGGTAAAACTAGCCTGAAAAAATATTGGGATCTAATACTTTATGTAGTTTTGGTTGAGTAATTCAATTTATTCAGTATTTCTGGGTCAAATCAGACATATTTTTTTCTTGAGTCATTCCGTACCCACCCAGCCCATTATAAAACATATAAGGTCTTTTATTTATGCTTCTATAACCTTA
Source organism: Piliocolobus tephrosceles (assembly GCF_002776525.5). Taxonomy (NCBI): domain Eukaryota; kingdom Metazoa; phylum Chordata; class Mammalia; order Primates; family Cercopithecidae; genus Piliocolobus; species Piliocolobus tephrosceles. The sequence goes on from NC_045435.1 coordinate 112,481,472, forward strand.
TCTTTGCTTCTCAGTAGGCAAGCAAGTTAAAGCCAGACTTCATCACCCAGTTTAATTAAAGATATGGGCCAGTAGTGGTGGCTCACACCTGTAATCCCAGCACTTTGGGAGGCAGAGGCAGGTGGATCACCTGAGGTCGAGAGCTTGAGACCAGCCTGACCAACATGGAGAGACCCCGTCTCTTCTAAAAATACAAAATTAGCTGGGTGTGGTGGCGCATGCCTGTAATCCCAGCTACTCGGGAGGCTGAGGCAGGAAAATCTAAGCTTAAACCCAGGATGTGGAGGTTTGGTGGGCGCAGATTGCACCATTGCACTCCAGCCTGGGCAAAAAGAGTGAAACTCCATCTCAAAAAAAAAAAAAAAAAAAAAAAATTATGTATATTCATTAGTAAATTTGATCTATACGTTTATTGATATTACTGTCTTTGCCCTGTTTTGCTATTAAAGTTACAATAGTCTCATTAAAAAGTCTGGAAAGATTTTTCTGTTTTTAGTTTATCCCAATTGTTAGCCTAAAATCAGATAATATTAACAAGTTGTTTTACTTCCTCCAGGTGTATTTTGTGTCATGTACAAAAGACTTCACCTATATTTTCCAAAAGTATTGTATAGTTCCTTGCTATTCAGAGATGTCTACAGACTAGCAGCACTAACATCACCTGGAAGCTTATCAGAAATGTAAGATCTCAGGTCCCACCCCAGACCTACTGAATCAGAATTCACAATTAACAAGATCACCAACTGGTTTATAACTAAGTAAATTTGGAGAATCACAGTTATAGATCACTAGATGCACCCGATTATAAGTAAGCATTGATTAAATAAGGATTCATGATCAAATATATTAGGAAAATGCTGAGTTAAAGGAAGTTTAACAATTTCTTTACTATGGGGCTTACCAGGACCACCTAACATTTCTGAGAAGAAACTGTTACAGAATTAGTATTATCCAAAATGCACCATAAAATCACAATGCTAGTTAGGATGGAAATGTAATTTCTAGAATCAGGGCCTAAAAGTTATCTTTACAGCAGGTTTGAACAGCCATGACATATCAAATGTGAAAAGGAAAATACAAGGGATCCTAGTTAAAGTTGTGACCCTTAAGTTAGAATATACAAATGTTTTAAGGCCCTGAAAGAACTCTGTGTACATTTAACTAAAAGATATTTCCCACTGTTGAATCCCCTAGCATGCCTTATATTGGCTTACATGTCTATTTCTCTCACTACATTATTTGAGAAAGGACTGTAAGGATTCCAGGATTATATTAAAACTTTTACAATTTTAAAATACAACAATCTAATAAATTATTTATATGAAATACAAATCAACCTGTCTTGTCCTATTTATTTCTTAATTATGAGCTCAATTTAACCCATATTTCAGGCAGCTATACAAATGTTAATAACACTCATTTATGTATAAAATATATGTTTACATTTTATAAAAATCTAATGCTAAACTTTTGCTGCAAGACATGAAAAATAAATAAATAAATGAGACCAGACTTGCCCTCCCATGGGTATAAAAAAAAAAGCATAAATAAATAAATAAATAAATAAATGTACAATTGTTTTCAGACATGAAAACAAGCAGTGCAACACTATGATCCCTGGAAGAAAACAAATATACATATGTGATCCTAAAATCATTGTTGCATTCTGACTGGAAGTACTTTCCAGATGCAAAGCAAGAAGTCTCACAGAGTTGAAGAAAAAGAGATAGCATTAGGGGAAGTTTGGGAAGCTAAAATTTGCAGGAGAGAGTACCAAAGTTGATGACGCCATACAGAGAAAGAGCTAAAGGAAGCTTCACAGTGGGAGTCTTGAGTTGTTTGCCTAATAATAAGCAGTTCACATATATGGTGAAACTATGAGGCTGAGCAAAAACAAGCAAGGGAAGCTGTCGGCTACATCATTCCCAAAATTCTAACCAGGATGTAGAGATATCCTTGAACACTTAAAACATTTGTATGTTAACCCAAAAGTGTCATCTCATAGCAGTACAGCTAAACTAGCCTAGAATAAACTATATTTTAAACCTAATATAGCTGATCATAATTTAACTCCTTGCTAAAACAAAATTCAACAAACTTTAAAACAAAAAACTCAGGCACTCAGTACTGTAACACTCAAATACCTAGTCAAAGTTATTAGACATGCAAAAAAGCAGGGAAATGATACTCATTACCTAGAGAAAAATCAGACAATAGAAAGAGATCCTAAAATGACAGAGAGGATGGCAATAGTAGATAAAGATTGTAAAACAGCTGTTGTAAATATGTAGTGCTAATGGGTACACATAGTTGTCAAAATTCATTGAACTATACACTTAGGGGTGCTTTTCATATATAAATTAATCTTCAACTGGGGAGTTTTTTAAATATAATGCTTAAGGTTTTAATTTCTATACTATTCTTGCATTATTAATTTTATAAATTTAATAATGTCCTTGGATCAAGTATCCTTATTAAAAGCATTATTTCTTATAGAAAATGGTATACAAATGTTATTACTCCTCCAAAATACAGTGTATATGTAATACACTCTCTTCTGCAACTTCTGTTAGCTAATCTTACAATCTTTTCACTTTTAAATATAATTCATAATATTAATGAAAGCTATTATATGATCAAACAAGTATGACATATTTTGATGGCTGAAATTTTGAAAAATTCATTATTATTGGCAATAAAGATACAATATAATCATGTACATATTGAGAAAGTGTAGCATGCATTGGACAGCTTAGCTTTCGTACAGATAAAATGTTAGGAACCTGGAAATGTTGCAGTATAGATTTAATTATGGTATAATTTAAAGAATATTCTGTATTAAGATAAATTCAGTTATATTTCAGAAAATATTCTTTTTTACAAAAATGAATAATAATAATGAATGTGGAATAAATCCACAAACACCTTCAGCAATTGTACCTAAGGTTATATGGCATGGGGATTCAGAAAACTAAAAATATTGGTTCCTACTCATATGGGATTACAGTCTCAGTGGCTTATAAGACCAATAAAAAACAGACATATCCCAGATATATATACACATATATCAGTACTAATAAAATCACAAAAAAAGATACAGCTTCATTTGCTGAATAGTTAAAGCATGATTTTCTATGTGGCTCATTGAGCAATTAATCATGCATTGCCTTCTTATAGTTTTCCTATAAAGGCAATCATGCATTGCCTTTCCCAGTTTTCCTTCCTTTTTTATTTGTACTGTTACTAAAGCACTTAATTCAATATAGTTTTTCATATATGTACGTGTTATGTCCCTTTCTTCAGGACAGGAACCATATTTCATGCGCAAGCAATATGGTGTGGTGAAAAGACTTTCTGAAACAGATTCAGAAATAACTGAGTCCTAATTCTAAACTGAGTTGCTATTCCACTAACAAAATTTTCTTGTACCTCTAAAAATTATGTCTCATAATAATGAGATTACCTGGAATGGTGATCTTTACAAAGTATTTATTCAATCAATATGTATGTAGTTAATTGTTATTAATTTGTGATATCGATAAATAGAAGTAAGTGTTGATAGAGGACAGAAAAATAGATTAGTATGTCTGTGAACAATAAATCCAAACAAATCTACTTGTTTTTCCCAAAGAAGAAAGAAACTGTGGCTCACAAATGACATGAATACTTAAAATATCCTCACAGGTAGATTTTACCTATATTATAATTCTACTATTGTGTGGATTTATGCCTGAAAATAGCTGTAAATACTCACTTCCAACACATAGAAATAATATTGAACAAATAGAGAGGAAGTAATTTTTATTTTATGCTTTGCTTTCTGTGGTAGAGTTTCTATGACCTTCAAATGAAAATATTCAAATGATAAAATCTTGCATCTATCTGTGTATTAATAATAATGATAATAATAACTATCACTATTTCATGTTTTGGGAGACTACTGGGTACCAGGTACTACATAAGGTTCTTTTCTTTCCATTTAATATTTCTATTAACACTATTATCCTCATCTTATAAACGACAAAACTAATATTCAGAAACACTAAACAACTGACATATGATCATATCAATTTTTTTTTTTTTTTTTTTTTTTTTTGATACGGAGTCTGGCTCTGTCGCCCAGGCTGGAGTGCTGTGGCCAGATCTCAGCTCACTGCAAGCTCCGCCTCCCGGGTTTATGTCATTCTCCTGCCTCAGCCTCCCGAGTAGCTGGGACTACAGGCGCCCGCCACCTCGCCCGGCTAGTTTTTGTATTTTTTAGTAGAGACGGGGTTTCATCGTATTAGCCAGGATGGTCTCGATCTCCTGACCTCGTGATCCGCCCGTCTCGGCCTCCCAAAGTGCTGGGATTACAGGCTTGAGCCACCGCGCCCGGCCAATTTGTTTATTTTTAAAAGAAAGTATGATTTAAAACTAGGCCTGAGTCATCTGACTATAACAGATTGCCTTCTGATACTATCATAAAATTTGTAACTCATTTTGTGTTATTGAACGAAATATATAACATTCTCAAATCAATTACAGGTATGATGACACTTGAAGTGTATCAGAAATATAATATGCACGACAATTTGCAAGTCAGGTAGGTAAAATCAATATGATTAGGGAAAATGCTCTAATTAGAAGTTCAGTGCCTGTTTGAATATAAATGAAAAAAAAATTGAAGAAATTTGTTCATAAACAAAAAGTCTATATCTACTTTTAAACTGCTAATGAGCATTTAAAAATTAAATATATCATGCACAGAAATCCCATATTGATTTTAGATATGAATTATTTAAAGTTACTTAAAATATGTATATATGTACACATTATATTTCCAATTTTATTAAATGTAAAATATAATAAAAATTTTAATAACACAAAATGTCATAACTCATGTCAAACCAGAATATCTATTACCATCTCTGAATATGTAGCTAAAATATTGAATTATTTGTGTCATAACATATCCCTGATATGGGTTATTTCTGCTATGTCTCTCTTGCATTCTGGAATGAGAACCTAAGACATTATGGTGCATACTAGTACAATATGCCCAATTTTTCAATTTAAAAATTAGATGACTACTGAAATGGTCACAACAGTGTCAGCATCTTTGATGTATACTTATCTAAGTAGATTTAAAGTTGGAAAAAAAACCTATCATCAATAAAATATACCTTTTGCTTTGTTGTGTTCTTAAAAAAAATTAATCATGGACCACTTAAATACTACAACAGACTCCCCAAATACCAGTGACTTGAAAAGAAAAACTAAACAGAACTTTTAGAAATAAAAATATAATAATTGAAAACTAAACAAGAGGAAAACTTTTAAAAACAGATTAAACAGAACTGAAAAAAAGAATCAGTGAAGAGAAACAGGGTGAAGAAATTACATAGTTGGAGCACAGATCATAAACAAGATAGAAAAATAAGGGAAAAAATTAAAGACATACAATATGGAATGAGGGAAGCTAAGATAACTTTCAACAGAGAACTAGAAGTGCAGTGTGAAAAAAGAAAAGAAAAAGAGTCCATATATGAAGAGAAATGACTAAAAAATGTCCAACTGGTGAAAGCAATTAAAAGAATACATGCTTAGGCACATCATGGTAAAACTTCAGATAACCAGGTAAAAAGAGGAGGTGAAAAGCAGCTCAGAGGAAAAAAGCCAGATCCTCTACAAATGAAGCCTCACCTCACTGGTAACAAACTCCTTCACATCAGCAACAGAACTCAGAAAACTACAAAATATTATCTTCAAAGTGCTGAAACAATTGTGTCTGAATAAACTGTATTTTAGGATGAAAGTTAAATCTACAAAAATATCTGTATTTAATAATAATTTCTAAATGGTAGGGATTTTATTGAAAAAAGAAAATTAGAATATTAAGTCAGAAGGGTGATCAGATCCAAGTGTGCTAAGATCCTAGTACTATAATACAATTTAACTTATACTTCAATTATATACAGTACATTTCAAGAATAACCACAAAATAATAGTTATAGAGGGCATAAATTCCAAAACAGAAGATGGAGAAAATGGAATAAAAAACAAAGACATGCAAAATTTAGTCAATTCAAAACGAAGAGAAAAGGCACAAAAAAGTAGGGCATATAAACAGAAAAGACACAGTGAGACAAATAACAATAATCAGAATAAATATGAATGTAATAATTCTTCAGCTATACAAAAGAAAATGTCTGCTGGATATTTTTTAGACTCTAGTTATACTAAAATCCAAATTGACATCACCAAATGCTGGTGAGGATGTGAATTAACAGAAACATTCACTCATTGCTGGTGGAAATACAAAATGGTACAGATACCTCAGAAGAAAATTTTAGCAGTTTCTTACAAAACTAAACAAAATCTTAACAAATCCAGCAATCCCAATCTTTAGTATTCAACCCAAATGAGTTAATAAAAACCTGCACATGAATGTTTTTTAGCAGTTTTATTAATAATTACCAAAACTTGAAAGCAACCAAGATATCCTTCAGTGAGTGAGTGGATAAACAACCTGGAACACTTATAAAATGTAATACTGTCAAGAAATGAAGATAGATGAACTATTAAACCATAAAACAACATGGAGAAACCTTAAGTACACAAATCTAAATGAAAGAAGACAATCTTAAAAGGTTACATTCTGATGATTCCAACTATATGATGTTCTGGAAAAGGCAAAACTATGGACAGTAAAAAAGATCAGTGATTGCCAAGCATTCAGGGGAAGGGAGGCAAGAATGAATACGTAAAGCACAGGAGATTTTTGGGACATCAAAACTATTCTGTGTGGTATTACAATGGTGGCTATATGTCATCATACATGTTTCAAAACCCATAGAATACACAATACAAAGAAAATCCTAATGTACTCTATAGACTTTAGTTAAGATTAATAATACGGAATCAATATTGGTTCATTAATTGTAACAAATATACCATACTGATACAAGATGTTAACAATAGGGGAAACAAGGGGAGATGGTGGTGAGGGGGTATATGCAAACCCTGTATTTTCTTCTGAATTGTCCTGTAAAATTGGAAAATTCAGAAGCAATTGGAGTTTGCATATACCCTCTAAAACTGCTCAAAAAATAGTCTATCAATTTTCTTAAAAAACTGTAAAAATTAAATATAACATTTTTAATACCAAAAAATTCACCTATAGAGACTCAAAACAAACGTAAAACATACACGTTTGAAAGTCGGTAGAGAAATGGAAAAAAAAAAAAAGATATATAAAGCAAATGCAAACCAAAAGAAATCTGAAATATACAAACACATTTCAGACAAGATATAACTAACTTGTTACTACAGATTAGAAGGACAATTTTGTTATAATAAATCATTAAATTCATTAGGAATATATAACAATTCTAAATTGTATGTACACAATTTAAAAGTCCCCAAATACATAAAGAACAAGCTGAGAAAAATAGAAAAATTAATAAATCAAAACCATTAAAAGAGACTGACACACCACTTTGAAATACTATTAGGTTACTTAGGCAAAATTAACAGTTATAGAAATGTGTAACAATAAAATTAACAAAATTAATTTCATGTATATCATTAAACCATACAATCACTAATTAGAGAATACACATTCTTTTCAAGTACTGTAGGGTACCCCAGGTTTCCACGCCCACCAGGTCCTCCAGGTCTCCATCCCTACCTTGTTACCCTCACTGACATCCTCCTCCTTTTATTCTGTGTCCTAACCTAGAAAGATTAAATGCCTTGATTACTCTGTGACCTTGCCAGCCACATGTTTTCTCCCAAAGGATGTAAACCAATCCAGAGCCCTGAACATTCCCAGGCACTGATAAAGCTATTCAGGTTGAGGCTCAAAAACAGTAGGAGATTAAAATCTTGCTAAATATATAGAAAGTACTTTCTCCAACCCAACCAGTCCCCACTCTACTCCCCCTGGCTCTGAGCCAAAATCCTTAAACTCATGAATCTTATATGAACTCCATTACCAACTCCTTAACATTGGTCGAGCATACCTAAGTAGAACATCTTTGCCTTGCTATCCTGCCTGGAAGACTGCGCAGCACACTGTAATTTTCCCTGCGCTTTGGACAGATCACTATAGTGTTCACTGCTTATTTCTTTGGAATTCCAACCAGCCCCATCTACAGAAGGTTTAAAGGAGTACCTTGCAGGAACTCTCTTGCATCCAATCTTGGAGTGACTCTTATGATGGGTTTAGCCAAAAAAAAAAAAAAAAAAAAGCAAACATATAATATTAATGAATATTGACCATATTCTAGGCCAAAAAGTAAGTCTTGAAAAATTTCAAAACATATAAAGACAGATCACCTTCTCTGATCAGAATGTAATTAAATTACAAGTTTGTAAACACAAACAAACCTACAAACATACACTTTAAAAACACATAGTTAAATAACTTAGGGATCAGAAAATAAATTAATCATAATGGAAATTTTAAGATACTTAGAAGGGAATAATAATAAGAATACTACAGATAATAACTTGTAAAACGTCATTAACTTAGTAGTATCTAAAATGACATTGTAAGTTTAAATGCCATATTAGTCTTAAGTTTTGTCTAGGTGCCTCTGAATAAATTAATCCAAATAAATCTTTCTACTCTTCATGATAAAAGCTCCCACATTTTTAAGAATATGATTTGAGTTTTATAGTTATTGATGGTTATGACATATTAATATATTTTAATATTTATCTCATAAAATTTCTAAGAATTCAAAGACATTTCTGAACTTCTTTGTTACTTAAATGTTTCTTTTAAAATATGTTTGATATCACCAAAAGGTATATACCATATATACCATATACTTATAAATATCTGGAGAAAAAATAATAAATGTGCTAAAGATACATTTAATTGGCAACATCATAAAATTATTGTAGGTTAAGCATTTATAAACAAGAAACTATCTTCAAATAAAAGAAAAAATCTTAATTTTCTGGACACTCTTTCATGTGAAAAAGTGAGTGGAAAATGAAGAAAATTAACAAAATCATTTCAGCCAAAACAATATATTGCTTAAATGACTACTTAAATCTACTTTGAAAACTGCTATGTCACAAAAAAAACTAAATTGTCGTTACATCTTAAAGTATTTATTACTGAGTTATCCAGAAATGTAACTTTGTGTTCATGTGTGAAATTTAGCTAGATCTGAAGATAAATACTTTGAAGAGTTACTTTTAATTCCCAATAAATACTTTGAAGAGTTACTTTTAATTCCCAACTAGTTTCAGAAAGGTCAAATGGTGAATCTTTATAGTGAGCACAATAAAACAACTTCCATATTATTATTACTAAATACAATGTTTACAAATACATCAACTTTTACAGAAGGTCTCATGATAGAATATCACAATCTTGTGATGCCAAGTAAAATCGCATGTTCCTGCCATAATTGCTTCTCCTTGCATAGTTCCAGTAGACATTATTTACATAGACTACAATAAGAATGGAGTCCATCAAGGTGCAATATTGTGGTCCTGCTCACAGATAACTATGCTAAAAGAATGCCAGTATATGACCAATTCAAAATTAACAAAATTAAAGCACACGGATATAAACATAAATTTAAAATGTCATTTCTACCATAGTCTGTATATCTCACTCTACCACTTTGTCATTTCTATAGCTCCACAAAAAAATTTTTCTATTTTTCACATATTATTCTTTTTCTATCTCCTCTGTTTTAAATTAGTGCTTCAAAAATCTCTTCTAGTGATCCAAAAATATTACCATATCAACAGCACACCTTTAAGGCTACTGGTATTTTAAATTACAAACTAATTAACATTTTCTTTCACAATCTCAAAGCATCAAACTTGTATGAATAGGTTTAATCATAAAACTCCAAATTACTTGGTGCTTTAAAATGCCTTCTTCCTATGATGCCTAAGAGTTGAGTTAAGTAAATTATAAATGTAATTAGTTAAATATGGTACTGAAATTACAAAGATATAATTTGAAATGATAGAATCCTGCTGTCAATGCACAATATTTTAAGTATGAAATAATATTTCTGTATTCACTTAAATGCATCTTTTTAAAATAATTTAGTTGGTGCTTTTAATATTAAAAATTTAGTTATAGTGATTTTTTTCACATAGTTCTAGAAAAATATTTTGAAAATAGGATTATTGAAGAATTTTCCAGAATTGACAAAGAACTTTTGTACAAAAATAAAATTTCCGAAATGCACTTGAAGAGCTATACTTTAAGTCTAACTTATTAAAGAGAAAATGTCAGCACAGGATATATAGAAAGCATTTTTTAAAAATAATGTGACAGTATCATAATTCTCTTTGATTTGTAAAAGTAATTGAACACATTTTCCACCAGTGTGGCCACTGATCTTCACTGAAAATGGTCTCAAAGATTCTTTGCTTGGTATCTCTCTAGTCAGGCTTCTGATTCTTCTGCTAGGCCCATCTCTGCTCTTCCTTCTAAACCCAGTTGCAGCAAACAACTTCACTAAGTCAGTTTAGTAAGAATCCTCTACCCTCAATATCTGATTATCCTCTCTATTTGATCAGGTTCCTCATCCTTCGTCACTCCTTAGGTGATGTCTGATCACCCTGGCCTGAGTTAAGTAAGAATCCTGTGGCCCTGCCCAGCAGCTCATGCCTGTAATCCCAGCACTTTGGGAGGCCAAGGAGGGCAGATCTCGGGGTCAGGAGTTCGAGACCATCCTGGCCCATATGGTGAAACCCTGTCTCTATTAAAAATACAAAAAAATTAGCTGGGTATGGTGGCATGTGCCTGTAATCCTAACTACTCGGGAGGCTGAGGCAGGAGAATCGCTTGAACCAGGGAGTTGGAGGTTGCAGTGAGCCAAGATCGCACCACTACACTCCAGCCTGGCAACAGAGCGAGACTCTTTCCCAGAAAAAAGAAAAAAGAATCCCCCTTACTTCCATATTTCCTCTTAGTAATTTTCCATCCACTGATCACCCTGCTCTTGGGTTATAAATTTACCACTTGCCCATTCTATATTCAAAGTTAAGCCTAATCTCTCTTCCCCACAAGACCCTGCTATAGTGGTTCCTATACCTATCACGATTGTCCTGAATTAAGCCTCCTGTGCTTTAACAAGTGTTACTTAAAAGTTGTTTCCTTAACAATGGTGAATTGCTTTATCTTAGTCTATTACAGGATTTCTTTGAAACGGTGCTGTTTGAGAGCTTTTATCTCAGCGATGGTTGCACAGGGACAAAGAGAGGTTTTTCTGTGTTCTAGACCAGAACGGCACCTGAAAGCAGACTAAGATGTCAAATAAAAAATCACAGTTTACCAGATAACCTTCAATACCGAGAGTAAGAGGGCATAAATTGCTAGAAAAAAGGCACATAGTAAAGTTCTAGAGAGAAGAAATAAAGTCTCTAACAGCCAAAGCCAGGTCCCAGGTGAATTGGAAACACTAAAGGTAATTACAAAAACCATCAATCAAAATACAATAGAATATTAAAATAAAGAATTTTTCATAGCTAAGCTCTCAAAAAGGTTTGCGAGTTTATAAAACTATTATCCATCTAAAATTTATTGAGCTACTCCTGTATTCCAGTCACTGAAGATAAAGCATGAAGAAAAAGTCAGTATCTGCCCTCAAAGAACTTTCTGTTGAGTGATTAGAACAACAACACTCTTTTTAGGCTCTAATTTGCATTAGCTGTGCAGACATTTACAAGTTACTTATTTTCTCTAAATTATCAAATCCTAGTCTGTTCAATGGGGATTAAGTACTTGCCCTGTCACCTTTTGTACCTATTGTCATTAAAGCTTTTCAGTCCATGACTTAATTTCTCCTTTTGGATTTTTAATGTAAGATACAACTTTATATTTGGATGTGAAAATTGTAAAAGCAGGAAAAACTAAAACATAAGTACCTTAAGGGCAGTAGCAGTCTGTACATCTCATCTATAATGTATCACTATTAAAGGCTAGAGACAAAAAGTAATTTAAAAAGAACCTCATTGATCCACACAGACCAGGAAACATCTATCTAAAACTTAAAATTCTAATAATTAGAAAATTAAAAATTATTTCTGAAATTATATAGTACATCTTCCTATTTAAGATTTAAGAAAAAAGAAAACTCAATTTTGGAAAGGTAAAAATGATTTGCTCAAAGACACAACGTGTCAGTGGTAGACTTGGAGCTAATTCCGAGTACAAGGTAGTGCAATGGACTGAATGTTGTGTCCTCCTCAAAATTCATTCCTTGAAAGCTTAATCCTCAATGTGACAGTATTAGTAGGTAGGGCATTTGGGAGGGTGGAGCCCTCATAAGTGGAATTAGCACCCTTATAAAAGGGACCCTCCTGCCTTCTTTCCATCATACAAAAAGGATAAAACAAAGAAGAGGGCCCTCACCAGAAGATAATATGCTGGCACCCTAATTTCAGACTTCTAGCTTCCGGAACTGTGAGAAATAAATTTCTGTTGCGGATAGGTCACACAGTCTATAGTATTTTGTTATAGCAGCCCAAGCTGTCTAAGGCACAGCGTGGAAGCTAAAGCAACTCCATCTTGCATGATAATCTGCCATGCTGACTTCTGATTAACCCCAGTTTCAGGAATGCCTCTAAAATTTCTACTTTATCTACTGTTAAGAACAGTACTTACCATAAATCCTGCCCTTAAGCAAATTACTTCAATTGTCTTTCAAATTCCTTCTGAAGCACATATAATCTTTCACAATGGTATGGTGGGGGTAGGGGGTGGCAATGGTGCAGGGATCCACCATCTTGTCTTGCCAACACCAAGGCATGGCTTCTGTTTGTAAGTCCCTATTAATTGTTTGAGAAACTGGATTTGTCAGCCTTTTTCTTTGGCCTCTCAGTTTCCTCTTTGGGATTAAGTTTGCATAGACCTGCTCACCATGAAATACACCGGGTCTCCTGATATCTGATTTAGCACCCTTTCCAGGGATAACAAGCAAATGGTCTGTCATAGCCCCTTTCAAATCCAAGATAAAAGTCACTAATCTTTCCCTTGGGTTACATGAACCCAAGCTTTATGTAACAATCATTCTGAAGTGAATGTCCCAGGGAGCCAATTCTAATGGATCAGATTTGAAAGGCACTGTTTGATGTCATATTTTCATGTATACAGAACTGCAGCAAGTGGAGGAGAAGTAGTTGCTTATTTCAGCATAGTCTCCAAAAGTCACACATTTTTAGGAATTTGGAAGGTACATGTTGGAAAAATGTTTGATAAAACTGATGAAATTGTGTTCTAGCAGAGATCCCCAACCCTCAGGCAATGGAACAGTATCAGTCCATGGCCTGTTAGGAACAAGCCACACAGCAGGAGATGAGCAGCAGGTAAGCAAGAAAAGCATCATCTGTATGTACAGCCCCTCCCCATTGCTGGCATTACAGCCTGAACTTCCCCTCCTGTCAGATCCGCAGCAGCATTAGATTTTCAAGGCAGTGCAAACCCTACTGTGAACTGCACATGCGAGGGATCTAGGTTGTGTGCTCCTTATGAGAATCTAGTGCCTGATAATCTGTCACTGCCTCCCATCACTCCTAGATGGGGCCGTCTAGTTGCAGAAAAACAAGCTCAGGGCTCCCACTGATTCTACATTATGGTGAGTTGTAAAATTATTTCATTATAAGAATGTAACAATAATAGTAATTCACTTGAATCATCCTAAAACTATCCCCCCATACCCAGTCTGTGGAAAAACTGTCCTCCACAAAACTAGTCTCTGGTCCCAAAAAGGTTGGGAACCACTGTGTTAGAAGAAACAAGCACAGTGGAAATTAAGACACTGCAGGAAAGAGTTACCCAGAAGGCCTAATTATATCCTTTGAAAAGCCTGCTTACAACTTTGGCCCTTGACTGGCATCTGGAAACTTGGATATCAGAAGTGTTCTCACTATTCTTAGAACTGGTAAGAGTGGGCTCAATGTGCCTAAACTGATTGCACAAACAACATAGTTTATGTTGAATACTTGCTTCTCTTCTGAGAGTCTGGAATTTTGGTACATGCCAGGCAGAGGGTACCTTCCTGACCATCCCCCAGGAAAAATCTTGGGTGCAGAGCATCTAAGAAGTTTCACTGGTTAACATTTCACATTTGATGTCACAAATCATTGCTGGAGGAATTAAGTGCTTCCTGTTTGACTCCACCAGAAGGCTCTGGAAGTTTGTGCCTGGTTTCCCCATACACCCTTTCTTTTCACTGTAATAGCTCATAACATGAGGATGACTATATGCTGGGTCTGGTGAGTCCACCTAGCAAGTCATCAAACTTCGGGGTGTTTGGGATCCTCCTGACAAAGATACATTTAAAGAAGAACATAAAAAACAGTTCTAGTAGTGCAGGCTCCTCCAGACGACTACCTCATGATGTTAAAAATCAGCTAGGAACAGTAGTAACTGGATGAAAATATTTCTCCATGAGCAGATTAACAAACAAGAAAAACCAGTTGCATATTTACTGAAATCCTAATACAGATGTACCTCTTAAAGGAGTCTACTATATTAAAAACTTTCCATTTCAAAAAAAGAATTCAAGAAAATAATCCCCAGAGTTTAAAAAGATACCTCAAATATTAACATAGACATTTATGATATTAATCAAACACATCAAAAGTGCAACAGACCCTTGAGATATTAAAAAAGTTTTTCCAAAAGATATTTCATGAGATGAAATGACTAAAAAGCAGCTAAATTTTTATGTTCACAGTGCTATACAATATTCATAGAAGTTTAAAAATAAAGTTCTGTATTTTTAAGTCAATAACAAGGTTTTTGTTGCATGTAGGTCAACTATTTCATGTAGGTCAATGATTTAAAAAATCGAGTTTTTGTTATTAGAGTAAAAACGCCAAAACAGAGTATATAATTTGTAACATGTTTTAATCATTATTAATATTCTAACAAATATAAAAATACACAGCTTTGAATGTTGTTTGTGTATAGCAATTACATGTTGTCTTATAATAAAAATATATTTCTATAAAAATGTAGCTGGGCATGGTGGCTCATGCCTGTAATGCCAGCACTTTGGGAGGCCAAGGCGAGAGGTTTGCTTGAAGCAAGGATATTAAGACTAGCCTGAACAATTCATTGTGAGACCCCATCCCTAGAAAACATTAAAAAGAAATTGGTGAGGCATGATTGTGTGTACCTGTAGTCCTAGCTACACAGAAGGCTGAGGCGAGAGGATTGCTTGAGCCCAGGAGTTTGAGGCTGCAATGAGCTATGATTGTGCCACTGTACTCCAGACTGAGTGACAAAGAAAGACTCTGTCTCTTAAAAAAAAAAAAAAAAAAAAAAAAAGAATTTTAAAATTATTAAAATTATCCAATGTCTGGCTCTTTGCATTTCAAGAACACATATTCTTAAAAACTGAGCTTCACAGCTCTCCTTAATGTAAAGTAATTCCTGAAATAATACACAATTCTATAAGTTGTCTATTAAGAAAGACAACTGCAAGATTTGAAAGCCAGATCAATAGTTTCCAACGTTGTTTATTTTTTTTTTTTTTTCTTTAAACCAAGAGAATGCATCCTTTTCTATTTAAGAAACAGGTCGAAATTTTTTTCACAAGAAAAGGAAGCAAGCAAAAGAAAAAAAAAGTTAGCTATTTTTCTGATGATATTCAATATTCAAATGGGAAAGAAGACAATAGAACAGAACTGCTACATATACTTGCTAAAGATGTGAAAAAATTCAGCATCAGTCTCCCAGATATCCAGGATCTTTATTCATATAAGGATAAAACAAGAGTAGATAGTAAACTCATTTAGGTGGCAAATCATTCCACTTCCCATCATGGCCCATGACAGGGAATAGAATAATGAGCAGTTTGAGGGTAGGGCTGAGTTCACAGAGATCCCTTTTCCTGACATCTAAACTGAATGTAATCACCCAGCACCTTAAATTTGCATGATATTAAAAGAAAACTTACGGTTTTATACCAACATCTATATCTGTATGTATGAATTCTAACCATTATAGATAGTACCAGAAGAAACACAGGCGCGTGCACACACACGGAGGATAAGGCTTCTCTCTAATCATATACCAAAAGCAAATAATATCGATGGGGTGGTGGAAAACACAACCCCCAAATACAGCACCTCGGAAATTGAGAAAACAGTGGAAACAGGAAGGTCACACTATGATCTCTCACACTTTTCCTTTGAGAATTGGCCATAAAAGAGTTATCTGACCTGAAAGTGGTAATAAGATCCTCATTCTAGAGAAGTCATCCCCTATACCCAGAAGGATGGAATGGCTTATAGAAAGGCCAAGAAGAATCTGAACAAAGAGGTCTTGCTCAGTTCCTCCACAGTTTATTACCATTAAATCATACCCTTTTGCTCTCCAATCATTCTTCTGCACAACTGTTCAAAACATTGGATTTTCGTCCAGGCACAGAGATTCATGCCTGTAATCCCAGCACTTTGGGAGGCCAAGGCAGGCGGACCACCAGAGGTTAGGAGTTGGAGACCAGCCTGGCCAACACGGTGAAACCCCTTCTCTACAATAAATACAAAAATTACTGGAACGTGGTCGTGGGCGCCTATAACCCCAGCTACTCAGGAGGCTGAGGCAGGAGAAACGCTTGAATCCAGGAGACGGAGGTTGCAGTGGGCCAAGATCGTGCCATTGTACTCCAGGTTGGGCGACAAGAGTGAGACTCCGTCTCAAAAAATTAATAATAACTTCCCTGTGGCTTTGGGTCTTTCTGAAGATTTCTGTGTCTCATAAAACTTATATTAAATAAATTTGTTACACTTTTCTCTTTTTGCTCTGTGTTTCCTTATAGGGGTATCAGCCATGAAACTTGCAATGAGTAAGGAAAAGATGCTATTTTTTCTCACTGCTATGGTCTGAATATTTGCATCCTCCTAAAATTCGTATGTAGAAAGCTAATCTCCAGTGCAACAATAATAAGAGCAGGGCCTTTAGTAGGTGACTAGGTCATGAAGGCAGAACCCTAACGAATGGGATTATACCCTTGTAAAAAGAAACTCAGGCTGGGTGCGGTGGCTGATGCCTGTAATCCCAGCACTTTGGGAGGCCAAGGCAGGCGGATCACGAGGTCAGGAGATTGAGATCATCCTGGCTAACACGGTGAAACCCCGTCTCTACTAAAAATACAAAAAATTAGCCAGGCGTGGTGGTGCGTGCCTGTAGTCCCAGCTACTCGGGTGGCTGAGGCAGGAGAAGCGGGTGAACCCGGGAGGCACAGCCTGCAGTGAGCCAAGACTGCCCCACTGTACTCCAGCCTGGGTGACAGAGCGAGATCTCAAAAAAAAAAAAAAAGAAAAGAAAAAAGAAAAAAGAAGAAGAAAAAAAAAAAGAAACTCAAAGGAGATCGTTTGCCCCTTCCACTATGTGAAAAAACATAGAAGACCCCATCTATGAGAAATGGGACTTCACAAGACACAGAATCTTCTGGCTTCTTGATTTGGACCTTCCCAGCCTCTAGAACTGTGAGTAAAAATTTTGATTGTTTATAAATTGCCCAGTCTAAAATATTTTGCCCCAAATTCACTAAGTAAGACAATTCCCTACAATATAAAAGAAAAAAAATATTGGTAGATATGACTACAAAACTTTTTTTGAATTGTACACCATAAATATACAAATGTGAATTGGTACAATCTTTTATGGAGAAAAGTACAATACTTTAAAACACCCTCACAAATGTACATATTTTTTAATCGATCAGTACTACTTCTATGAAATTATTCTAAATGAATAATAAATGAAATGCTTCATAGATTTTTTTTTTAATTGTCACATTTTAACAATGGAGGAAACGTTAAAAGGTGGGAAAGAAGAAAGGAACGAGGGGAGAAAAGGAAGGAGAAAGAGTAAAAAAGAAAAGGCAGGGCAGGGGAGGGCAGTGAAGAGAAGGGAAGGGAAGAAAAAGAGAAAGGGGTGTCGATGTTCAACAATAAGCATTTAGATAAATTGTATAATTCATTTCACAGTGTATTTATTAAATTTCACCATTAAACTGTGTTATAAATGAATATTTAATAATATTGAAAAATATTCATGATCTATTACCTTTAAAAATCAAGTTACAAAACCATTAAAGATATGATACTATTTTATTTATGTATAAAGCTTTTATTAAAGGCAAAGTACACATAATGGGTGGTGGAAGAATAGTTAATTTTTCATTTTTTTCTTTTGTTTTCTAGACAAAATATAAATATTTTAAAAGATATTTATAATATATAATGTGAGCATTATCTAAAGACAAAAGGCTAGTAGCACATCCAATTGTTTAATTTCATCAACAATGTCAGTTCTGATTTCTTTAAAACAAAAAGTTCTACTTTACCTATAAAATATGACATGGAGAACATAATTAGCTGAATTAAAATGACCACATTTAGCTAACGGTTTATATTATGCTTAAAGATAGAATTGCCTAACATTCATCTGAAAGCAGCACCTTTAAATGTAAAACAAAAAACTACCCATTCTAAAATGAATGTACAATGGAAAGCCCAGATTGTTCATTTTCTGAATTAATCACAAGAAATGGAAAACGACTCTAACTCTGAACTACATATACTCAATTTTTTCAAGAATTTTTTCATTCCCAGGTGAAATCAAGGGAAGAATTTTTCTTCTTAATGTGCTACTTGAAGTACCCTGGAGCTAAGTGTCCCAGATGAAGATATATACATCAAATGTTAAAGATGATTATAACTCATTAAATCTAATTCCCACCTAAACATAAGTGGAATGAATTAAGACATGGAAATAAGTTTTTCACTTTCTAAACTTAATGAACACATATGCATTTACATTAAGCATCAATATAAAGCAACATTGTCTTGCTTAATTATATTTCTTATAATAAATGTTAGCGCGTTGTTGAGAACTCATTATAGTCCATAATTCTTTTAAGAACAAAATTGCATGGCTTTAGATTATAAGAAAACTATGGTCACTTCTAGTTTTCTTCCACATAAACTATTAACACCTTTGACGAGTTTAATTGACCAAATATACAAATCCAGATTTGTTCGGTTTTGCTTTCTTATACATGTCATTGCACTTATGCTTCTAATTATTATAACATTTGCCATTTAAATACATTTTTGTCTCCTCTACTCCCAGGTTTAAAATCTACAAAAGCAAGGAATTTGTCTTGCTCATTTTGCATTTCTGAGAATATCTACTTTTAAACATAAAACTTTTCCTACAAGTGCTGAATGAAAAAGAATTTAGTTCACTTGGGTAAAACCTGATATATAAAACCCATAGTCAAAAACAACATTGGAGACACAAAAGTCCACCGTTTAGTAATCTCATCATCTTTAGCAAAACACAACCTCTTTGGACTTAAAGTTTATAATGTGTAACACAGGTGTATAGCCACCTATCCTGCTCCCACTGGTGCCTCAACTAATTAAAGCAAGTAAAAAGCACTCAGGAAACTATAAATCATTGTGCAATTACAAGAAATTGTTTGGTGCTAACTCCATACATTATTGATTTTTTTTTTTTTTTTTTTTTTTTTTTTGAGGCAGGGTGTCACTGTCGCCCATGTTGGAGTGCAGTGGCACAATCTCACCTCACTGCAGCCTCAACCTTCAGGGCTCAAATGATCCTCTCTCCTCAGCCTCCCGAGTAGCGGGGACTACAGGCCTGTGCTGCCACATCCAGGTAATTTTGGTATTTTTTGTAGAGACGGATTTCGCCATGTTTCCCAGGCTGGTCTCAAACTCCTGAGCTCAGGCAATAGGCCTGCCTCAGCATCCCAAAGTGCTGAGACTAAAGGTATAAGCCACCACACCCGGCCTATAATTGATTTATAGGAAACACTAAATTAATACCTGGTTTCTAGGAATTTATTCATCAATCTAAACTAAAAATTTTAGGCCAAATAGATATGTCTGTCATTGAGAATGTGAAATTAAAAACTATTAATGAAAAGTGGATATTTCTTGTATAAAGAGCAGAAATTCTAATATTAGACAATTAGGCTCACATTTTTACTTCATCATTTACTAGTCATGTCAATTAATCTCCCTGAGCATTACCTTCCTGAATTGAGGTAATGCCAACAATAATATAGGAGATGCCAACAATAATAAGATCCTTCTCTGAGTTTTTGGGAAGATTATATACGTTGGATTTGAAAGTGTTCCAACGACTGTAAGACAATATAGAAAATTTGCTATTATTATTGTCTTACGTAGTTAATTATTATAGATTATTAGTATTCATAATAGGCTTCACTAATATGATTAGTATCTATAAGGCACTAGAATGTTGTATGTGTATTTTTATGAATCTTCAAAACAACTGTAAAAGAGGAATATTATTCTAATTCTACATAGAAAAAAAACTGAAGCTCAAACACTTAAGAAACTTCTCCAAGTATACATAAATGTAGCAGTGGCAGAATTTGACCCAAGGATTGTGGATACCAAAGCCTATGTTCCTTCCACCATATCAGCCTTTCAAAATAGATTTCAGGTGTCTTCCACTGAATATCAGCAAAACTCAGCATGAAAAAGCTAACCGGTTGTCTATTTCCTGTTTTATTAAATGGAAAATATTAGTATGTGTTACACATTAACCTCAATATGCAATTGATTTCATAAAACACATTAAAACTCTAAGTGGCAAACTACCTTATTTGGACATTAATTCTTAGTAAACTGCTTAAAACATTGCTTTCTGATCACCAAATAATATGGTAGTTGACAGTTGACCTGGATGCAGGAGCATGGGCTCTCTTAGCCTCCACTACACTCAAGCGCATGACTTTTGTCAGTCTGAAACATGCCTTTTGGTAAGGCTACCCCTGATTCTAACATTCTAACAACTATATCCAGCTCTTTCTCATGAACCATTTTATTTAAAATGATGTAATGAGTTTAGATAAATAACGTTTTTCTAATATAAACAATTATCCGAATAACTTACGTGAGGAATATGTACAAAGTCCACAATATCTGGTAATATATTAGCCATACACTAACCATAGAGTAGTTTGCGGGATGTTTTTATAGGGTGTGCCTTATATGTCCTACATTAGTAAATAAAAAGTTGGTAGTATCAAATACAGCACCAACAGAAAACTGAATGTACTTATTTGCATTTAAACACAGAGCAGATTGAAAAAATTTAGATTGCTGTCTCTTCAAAAACAAAGCATATTATGTTTAAAATGCACATACACTATGGAATCCTTTATTATTCAAGGCATGGTTTTAGAAACAATCCATAGTTAATAGAAAAAATATACAGAACATATAGCACTTTATCACATACATTTTATGATTATTTAAAATGCTATAAAGTTATTAAATTAATTGCTTATTTTAAAAGGAAAATAAGTAAACAACTGCCCCCAAAAGATAAACAACTCAATAAAATTTCCTTTTTGAAACAGAATACTCAATTGGACATATTGTAAGCATACTTTAAACTTTAATTTCCTATACCTAATTATAATTAAAAACTTGGTTGAATCTCTGCCTTTATCCTGGATAAAATATCTAAGATAAAAACTTACCTTGTTTTTAATCGTTTTCTTTATAGAAACTAAATTTCATTTAAATTATCCTTTTCTTCCCTCGGCCTCCTAAAAAACAAAAAAGGAAAAAAATTGCTTATTTAACAAAGGTGAAATATTTTAGCCAAAGAAAACAAGTCTGTGGCTTTAATTTAATCATCTCTTTTAACTATGCTGCAGAATAAGACCATATGAAAACATCACATATATACATATATATATAGCTTTGATAATATAAACAAAATCTGGGGACAGATTCCAAGTCTTCAGAGATCACCAGATGGAAAAATAGAGACCAAATAGGATTTGGGTCCAGGAGGAACCTAAGTATGTGACAACTTTTCAGCATATCAGGAGCTACAATTAAGAAAAGAAAGCTATACCCTACAGCAGTGACGACACTTATTTGGTCCTCCTCTTTTCAGTGAATGAAAATATAAAGTCGTCTGGGTTAAATGTAAAATATGAAAGTTAAAAGCACCCTTCCACAACTGTAAAATTAACACACATGATAATAATCAATTCGATCAAACATAAGATTCTTTAATCTATTGGCAAGAATGGCAAAACTAGAAATATCTGTATTTTTAATGTACTATATTTCATTATTGAAGCTGTTCCAAATATTATCTTTGCCTTAGGCCTTAAGCACTATTTTAACATTGCTGTTTAATTACTGTAGTCTTCTAAAATTTTATAATAATCATATCAAAAACAGCCAATATGTTTTATAATTTCATTTTTAATAGAGTGATCAAGACTTTGCTCTTGGATGCTTAATGTTTGCACACTGACTACAGAAAAAAAATCAGCATAGTGCCATCTCTTGAATATTCAGGAACATAGTATTTGCTATGGTTTGAATATTTCTCCCCTCCAAAACTCATGTTGAAATTTAATCCCCAGTATGGCGTACTGAGACATGGTGCCTTTAAGAATTGAAATTTAATCCCCAGTATGGCGTACTGAGACACGGTGCCTTTAAGAGTTGAAATTTTATCCCCAGTATGGCGTACTGAGACATGGTGTCTTTAAGAGGTGATTGGGTCATCAGAGCTGCACCCTTAGGAATGGATTAATCCATTCATAAATTCATGGATTAATGGGTTATCACAGGAGTGTACCTGCTGGCTTTATAAGAAGAGAAAGAGAGAGCTGGGCTAGCATGTCTCCTCGTGGAATGCCCTGCACAGGCTCAGGACTGTCACCAGAAGCAGCCCCTTAACTTTGGTCTTCTCAGCCTCCACAACTTTAAGAAATAAATTATTTCTCTTTAAAAATTACCCAGTTTCAGGTACTCTGTTACAAACAACAGAAAACAAGCTAAGACAGTATCCATTGCCCCACCTTACAGAGATTTATCATTTAATTTGACCAAATTATCTGCACGTTGAACTTAAAAATGTATATGTTTTTAAATATTCATTTGAAAATATTCTATTATTAAAACTATACTCTCAAAACTGGCAGTGCTGCTTATATAACTTATATTCTAAAAGAATTTGGTGTAGCTGAGATTCATAAAAGTAAGTAATATCTAGATCTCACCCATTTCATTCCATTTCAACATCATGCATGCATTAATTTTTCTTTCTTTTTTTTTTTTTCTTAAGACTAAGTTTTGCTCTTGTTGCCCAGGCTGGAATGCAATGGCATGATCTCGGCTCACTGCAATCTCCACCTCTTGGGTTCAAGCAATTCTCCTACCTCAGCCTCCCAAGTAGCCAGTATTACAGGCATGTCCCACCACGCCCAGCTAATTTTTCTATTTTTAGCAGAGATGAGGCTTCACCATGTTAGCTAGGCTGGTTTGAACTCCTGACCTCAGGTGATCTGACAGCCTCGGCCTCCCAAAGTGCTGGGATTACAGGCATAAGTCACTGCTCCCGGCCATTTTTTATTTTCTAAAGAGTTTTACAGAGAGTGAAAAGGAAGCTCAGGTGTTTAAAATCACTGTAATTAGTAATTAAATTACATAAAAAAAGTCTGTTTACTTAAAAATAGTCTAGACACTATATCAATATTAATTACAGGTAATCAGGATGATTTTTCCCCATTTTTTTAATTCATAAAACCCAGTTACACACCTCTAACTTTTCTCATATATAACATTTGTCACTAGGAAACCATTTTTTTGTTTTGTTTTGGAAAAAATCTTCATTTTGATGGGTAAACATGAATTATTAATATAAAATAAAATAAAGGCATACAGAGAAAAGGCACTACTAAAAATTAACAACTGGATTGCTTTTCATTAACATTTAACCAATCTGAAAATTCAAATATGAACATTACATTTGTAAAACAAAGGCCAAACTTAGTAATAAAACAATATGATGTCAAGAAATTGTCCTGATCTTAGTATAAATAACACTGTTGACAGAGCTCAATTTCTATCAAATGTTTTAGGTATTTTCACAATATAGACCAAAAGAAAGTATTTTTTTCTTTAAAAGAGCCATTGGAGGAGGGGAAAAAAAACACTTTTGTAGAATAAATGCTGCCCATCACCAGAACTGTTTGAGTAGAGGCTGAGTTTTGCAGTAAGAGGGGGTCCTGAGAGTGATGCTATATGATGTGGATAGGGAGGGGATTCCTCCAGTTTGGGGATAGTTTTACTCTAATTCCGGTTGTCAATGACATTTCAGTTTATAAAAGCCAAAGATTACCTAAAATTGCTTTTTCTTTACTTCATAAAAAATAACATTTTAAAACATCATTGCTGAACTTTCAGAGTTAGTGTATGCCATAAAATAAGGAACTGTTTGCCCATGTTCCTCCTAGATTGTGACCTCCTTAAGGATGTTAATTTAGTATCTGACATAGTAAGTTACAATTATTGAATAAACAAACAAGAAAGGTTCATTCTATTTATTAAAAAGATAGAGTTGTATATTTAATTGACAGCAGGTGATTTTATATCAAGCTATCAGTTCCCACACTCCAAATAAAATCATTGGCATAGAACTTTGCCATAGGCCAAGGAGTCTACATCTAGCTTGGTCATCCTGCTAAACTATTCACATTTGATTTTCTTTTCTAAGCGATTTCACATATAACAACTCCATCTCAGTTCTCTAGCTCTTATATATGTTAGATCTGCTCTGTAGTACTAGGAAACCTTTAACAAATGTTTTAAAAACATGTCAGAAAACAGCTCCAATTTCTTTAAAGTTGCACTGTAAATAAAAATACACAAGTTTAAAACATGCATTAGCAAGCCAGACGTGGTGGCTCACACCTGTAATCCCAGCACTTTGGGAGGCTAAAGCAGGTGAAACATTTGAGCTCAGGCATTGGAGGCCAGCCTGGGCAACATGTTGACACCCTGTCTCTACAAAAAATACAAAAATTAGCTGGTCATGGTGCTGCATGACTGTAGTTCCAGCTATTCAGGAGGCTGAGGTGGAAGGATCACCTGAGCCCAGAGAGATTGGGGCTTCAGTGAGCTGTGATTGTGCCACTGCACTCTAGGTTGGATAACAGAGTAAGACCTTGTCTCAAGAAATAGTAATAAAATATATATTAGCAACTAATCATATGCCAGTTCAATAGTTGTGTTTAAGATATAGAAGATGGGAGAGTCGACTCATGTAACTGAAGAAAGGAGGCAATATAAATGATAGGAGTCAGTGCCTTTTCCCAAATCAGAAAATTGTTAATAACAATCCAGTGCAGTAAAGAGAGCAATTCTATCCTGTTAGCACCATTCCCAGATGATGATATGAAACTAGGGAAGAACCAAACAACACTTAGCCTGACTTACTGTCACCAGCAAACTGATAAGATTTTTTTTTTCTGTTTTTCTAAGTGTTTTTAAAGACTATATGCTTTTTGTATTTTTAAAGTAATACATACTTTAGAAAATCTAGAAATTGTAGGTAAGAATTCGTGAGAACATTTAAATTGTCTATAATTCAATAATGCAGAGACAAAATTATCTGCTGCGTGGTTTATTTTCTTCTAGTTTTTTTCTGGGCATATGTACATTAATTTGAACCCACTTTATACTGTACTATGAGCACAATTCTGCGTTCTGTTTTTTCACTTAACACATCAGAAATTTCATATGGTGTGTTATGTACCCTTTAAAAACATAGTGTTCAAGAGCTATATAATACTCTATCATACAGTTTCACCAAAATTTACTTAAAGTTCTCCCGCTGTATGAATTTAGGTTGTTTCCAATTTTATGTTTACATAGTTCATAATGAACTAAATGTGGTTTTAACATCTCTGGTTTCCTTTTATGGAGAGAACTCTAAAATTAGATGTCTAGATCAGAAGGTAGGCACTTTTTAAAAGCTGTTGATACATATTCCAAATTGCTTCCCAAAAAGATTGCACATATTTACATTTCATTCGGTAATTTATAAAGGTGGTTCCTTTTCACCTCCAGCTTTATGCTGCCAGAATATGATGACATCAGTGAGGTACAAATTGGTGAAGCATTTTAATTCTTTTGTAATTTACTATTTCAACATTTTGTGAAATGCCGTAAGTTGAAAGGCTTCAGAGAACGTGTCAAAATATGCTCACAATTATGTTAACTTTTATTTAATCTGAAGTTTAAAGAGCTAAAACTATTCTCACCAAACTATGTCCCAATGTGACTTGACTCAGAACTATTGCTCTAGGAGTATAAAATGAAGATAAAAAATATATAGAAAAATGATATCTTAGGAAGAATGTAGGATTTGGTCATATGGACCTAAGGAATAAAACAGAATACTGAGAAAGGAAAAGAACTTTTATCTGTAGAATGTGAATCCTTTTAAATTATTAGGCCCAAGGAGGCATTGAAATGAGAGAGTGATCATGTCCTGCTCACCACCTTCACCTCTTGAAATTTCTTGCTATTGCCACAAGTACCTATAAATTAACCTATATTCCCACACAGGACACTATAATCCACATTCTAGAGCTTAACAATGTATAAGCAATCAATACCTTTTATTATTTTAAGTAAAGTATTGGTAATCAACCCAGAAACTGCCTCTTCATTCCCTTTAAAAATGTACTTGTCACTGCTGCTAATCAGAGTGTATATGCAAGGCAACTTATGTGACAGTGAGTGCCACATTGTTGGGACTCACTTATGCTTACTATCATTTCATGATTATGTTACTGCTATTCGAATTGGGCCAACATGATCTAGAGAAAACTTATAGAAAGAAAATACACACTTTTGAGTCCCACATTATAAAATTAAGTTTGTGAACCAACAGAAACTAGTCAATCTAATGAATAATATAATGCCTTACTCTTCTCTTTGAAAATAAAGAGTTAATTTCTGGTTAAATACATCTTTACCTCTTCTCCATCCCCAAATCCAACTAAAATAAGAATTGGAAAATTTCAAAAAAAGTACTACACATGAAGGCAAAGAGAACAGGAAAGAAGATACAATATTCAAGAGATTTACATACCTGTAAACCAACCTGGCCAACATAGTGAAACCCCATCTCTATAAAAAATTTAAAAATTTGCCAGGTGTGGTGGCAAACACCTGTAATCTCAGCTATACCAGAGGCTGAGGCGGGAGGATTGCTTGAGCCTTGGAGGTCGAGGCTGTAGTAAGCCAAGATCACTCCACTGCACTCGAGCAAAAACAACACAGCAAAACTCTGTCTACAAAACAAAACAAAAATAAAAAAAAAAAAACAAAAAACAAAAAACACCTGTCACAAGACAGAAAAAGGGTAGAAGAAGTGTAACTGAATTAGCAGAGCACAAGGTACAACATAAGAGTCTGCAGAGGAAGTCATCAATAAGGAATGTCAGTTTGCACCACAGAACCCCTCAGGGGTTCAGCAAGTGGCATTACCAGGTATTATGAAAATCAGGAGAAAACTGCAGCGGTTAAGAATAGGACTCCTCGAATGTTCGAATAAGGTCTCCTCCTCTGACTGCAGAACCAGAAGACTGGTCCCTCTTCTCACCTCTTCCAAACAAAAGAGCAAAGGTACACGTCCTAGAAAGACTGAACCAGAGTATCTCAAACTTGGGAATACCAAGTGCAAAGTTAAAACAAGGGAATTAGGTAAAGTTTACATACTGACTTGTGGGAATTTCATTCTTTTCCTGTCCCAGATTAGTTTCTTCTGTTCCATTAGTTTTTTTCTACCCGCTGAGAAAGTATCATCAGATAAGTAAAAATGGAAAGGTCTTCTCCTCATCATTTCATAGTGAAACTCACCAAAAAAACAAATCCTACCTAAGAAGTAGCATATAGTTATCAACTCTTAGTGTTTCATTCTTAAAATTAGTATTTAACAATTATCAAATACATGAGAAATACCTCAACATGAAAAAGACCAAACCAAACAAGCAGAAAAAAAGGAAAACAGGAAGAAACAGAGACAATGTAGACAGTGAGAAAGATTTCAACAAAATAGAAATTAATATATAATTTATATAATTAATAAAACAAAAAAGAATAACATACAATAGGAATAATCACAGAATAAATAGTTCCTAAAATTATGAAAAAAATAATAAAAAATAAAACTAAGGAACTCATCAGAAACGAAAGGAAATGGGAAATCACAAGATATACAGAGAATATCAAAAAATCAATGCAGGATGGCTAGCATTTTTCTGATAGAAGTTTCAGAAATGAAGATAGAAATCACAGGAAGGAATATCACAATAGTAACAATAAAAACAAAACAAAACAAAAATACGAAATTGAAAGTCCAGTTTGAAAAGGCATACAGATATCCAGCAAAGTGATCATAACATTATCTGAGTAAAGAAGCACCAACCATCAGCATGGACTCTGATCTATCAAAAGAAATACCACAAGATAACAAAGGCTTTGAAGTTCTGAGAAGCAGCTGCCTATGTTAAATCAAACGATCAATCACATAGGAGAGCAGAAAAAAGACATTTCAGGCATGTAAGAAGTCAAAAAACTTTCCCAGGCACCCTTTCCTAGGAAGGTACTGGATGCAGGTAACACAGAATCCTAATACATAAAAGTATAAAAGAAAAGTTCCAGAATGACAGTTACCTGGCCTAGAAATGATAGTTAAAATTGATGCAGGAGAATAAAGGGATATAACAGGAACATTATCAGACCCAAAACAAAAACAGAAAAGTTTAAGGTAGCTGAAGAGTTATTTTATGAATTTGACCATTTAAAAAAATATTGAGGCCAGGCACAGTGGCTTGTGCCTGTAATCCCAACATTTAGGAGGCCACGGCAGGAGGATCATTTGAGCCCAGGATTTCAAGACCAGCCTGGACAACATGGCGAGACCTTGTCTCTACAAAAAGTTTTTAAAAAATTAGTCGAGCATGGTGATACATGCCTGTGGTCCTGGAAACATGGGAGGCTGAGGTGAGAAGATCACTTGAGCCTAGGAGGTCAAGGCTACAGTGGGCCATGTTCATACCGCTGCACTTCAGCCTGGGCAACAGAGCTAGACTCTGTCTCAAATAAATAAATAAATAAAAATTAAGGCCAGGCGCAGTAGCTCACACCTGTAATCCCAGCACTTTCAGAGGCTGAGGCGAGCAGATGAGAAGGTCAGGAGATCAAGACTATCCTGGCCAATACGATGAAACTCTGTCTCTACTAAAAATACAAAAATTAGCTGGGTATAGTGACGCATGCCTGTAATCGCAGCTACCTGGGAGGCTGAGGCAGGAGAATCTCTTGAATCCTGGAGATGGAGGTTGCAGTGAGTGAACCGAGATTGCACCACTGCACTCCAACCTGGCAACAGAGTGAGACTCTGTCTCAAAAAAAAAAAAAAAAAAAAAAAAAAAAAATGGAAAGAAAGAAAAGAAAATTAAAAGATTATTGATAGCCATTTAGGACATTTGTAATGGAGCATCTGGGAACAAATAGTGAAAGATGTGCTAAAAACTGAACAAAAAAAGGAAAGAATTTGAGGACTTTTTTAATGTATGAGAAAGAAAAAAATCATAATATATGGTTTGGTTCACACAATATTCACATAGTTGTTATAAATGTAAAAACTACTAATTTAACAAACACATGTGATATAACCTTGTAATTAAAATGACGGAAAAATATTTGATATTGCTGAATGTCAGATATAGAAAAACAAATTCTCAACCAATAAAACAAGAAGTCAGTGGGTAATACAAACCATTTAAAAATCAAGAAATAACTTTATAAGCATAGAACTATCAAAAGAAAAACCTGGAACAGTTGGAAATGGTTGCCTCTTGGAATCAGGACTGGATTGGGGTGGGAAGAATGAAAGAAGTATTGGAGGGGTTGTTGTTTTTTTGTTATTGTTGGTTTGTTTTTTTTTTTTTTTTTTTGGAGACAGAATCTCACTCTTGTCACCCAGGCTGGAGTGCTTTGGCATGATCTCAGCTCACTGCAACCTCTGCCTCCTGGGCTCAAGTGATTCTCCTGCCTCAGCTTCCTGAGTAGCTGGAATTACAGGCATACATCACAACATCCAGTGCATTTTTATATCTTTAGTAGAGACAGGGTTTCGCCATGTTGGCCAGGCTGGCCTCAAACTCCTGGCCTCAAGTGATCCACCCACCTCGGCCTCCCAAAGTGCTGGGATTACAGGTGTGAGCCACAGCACCTGGCCAGCCTATGTGACTTTTAAATTATGTTTACAGAATACTTCCATGAAATCATGATTATTTTGATTCATTTCACTTTAGTAAAATATACCCTAAAATTTTGTCCTTTTAAAAGGGAACGTAGGAAAGAGTGGGACAGAGAAAATGGGCTGAAGTAGGGAAAGGGAGAGGGAAAGAATAAAGGAAAAGCAAAACAGAAATGATATAGACTATAAAATATCTTAGAAAGCAGTTTTCTTAAAATGCTGTTAATTAAATGTAAAAGAGGTAATCAAAGTAATTTAACCTGATTGCTAATTACTGTCTCTGGAATGAGTTAATTGTTGTACTATATTTGTAAATAAGAAATAAGTATCGGTGAAATATAGCTTAATTACTTAGACTGTATTTCTTCATTGATTCCCCCATTACCACTCCCATTCAGCCAACTTCATCTAGTGCATAACGCCCAAAACTCTCTCCTAGCCAATCATCTTGCCTCTAATCCCAGCTCAAGTTAATTCCTCAGAAGACAATATTATTATAATGGCACTTCCAGCTCAAGAACTTGCAACTGTCCATCAACTAGGTTAAATGCTGTACCTGCTTCTCACATCTAATAACTTTCCAGGACAAATCCTCTGTTCAAGTCACTAATGTCTCCTTCTTGCACTATCAATCTCCCTGGCATTACCTGCTAAAGTACCGCCTCTATGGTTCATGCTGTTGGGTAATACCACAAAGTTTTCTATTGACTGCTCAGCCACCCAAATTCTCCCCATCTGTCATAGTCCAGCTCAAGCCGTATCACCTCTAAAATGCCCTCTCGGAAAATTCCACAGCACACATATTCAGCCCTCATCTAATTATTCTCATAATGAGGTAGGAGACCAGCAGGACTTCTTTCTCAGTCCCAACAGGATGAAATGAAGAAACTGGCTAGAGCCAGCAAATGGTGCTGAAGGCAACAGGTAGTTGCCCTTGCTGTTCATCAGCATAAGACATTCCCATCAGTGCAATGACAGTTTACAAATGAAATGTCAACATCTGTATGTTATCGCCACTTTTCTAGAGATTTCTGAATAACTCACCCCTTTATTTGTATGTAATTAAAAGTGGGTATAAATACTGCCAGCCAATGCCACTACTCTGGGTGTACTGCCTGTGGGTTAGCCCTGCTCCACAAGGAGCAGTCATTCTGCTGTACACTGTCACTTCAATAAACATGCATACTTCACTACCAGCTCACTCTCAAATTCCTTTCTGAGTGAAGCCAAGAACCCTCCAGGGCTAAGCCTCTGTTTGGGGGCTGGTCTGCCCTGCATCATCTAGTGTCCAAATGTGCAGCTCAAGAAGACAACACGAGGTGCTGGTGAAACAGCAAGGTGAAATCAGCAACAGAAGCTGCAGCAATGTAACACAGAGGCTGTAACACTAAAGAGCTGCTAACACAGCACCGCTGGAACGCTAGCCAAAAACTTATTTCAGAGCCAGCATCTTTCAGGATGCTTTCTACTGTCCCCATGTCTAAGAAGGACTTCTATCAGACACAGAAGCTTCTCTCAGTTTAGCAAGAGTTCCCTTATTTTCCTCCGCAAATTCCCACCTCCTGTAGCAAAGCATCCTGAAAGTGGATTGTAAGTAATGAGTGGGCCATAGATGACTGCATTTGCCAGTGAACACAGTATGACAAAAGATGTATTTTTATGTATGCAAAGAATAGAAGAAAAAGTGTAAATACACTGACAATAAGAGAAGAATATGCTGTTATGGAAAATTATAAATTTAGGGCAGAAAACAACAAGAGGCCAAGACCAAGAATCCCCTAGGATGAGACTCTAACCCACAATCCTAGAGGGAATGCCAGTGCCCAAAACCCTGGAATACGCAGGGAGTGGCCAATAGTATCAAATGCCAAAAGACTCAGAGGATCTGAGTATTGTCCAAGGAGAGTTCCCATACCAAATGCCAAAAATTCTGGAGCATCTGGGGGACAGGCAACAGTGAACCCCAATAGCCAAGTTGGGGACAGAGAACAATGTGACTAATATCCCAGAGACAACGGTGGGGGACCTCTCACAAACAAGTGCCCTGCCTTAAAAAATTGCACAAATATAGTTAGCAGGGAGCCAAAGCAAAATCTGCAAACAAAACATATATTTCATGGTGAAAGATAAAATTGTTGGTGGAAAAAACAATGACATTAGGGGAGAAAGGACTGAGAGAATTGGGGACAAGTATATAGTTGGTGAGTTGTGCTTCTGTCCAAGGCACCCAAATGGCAGGGACTCTGAATTGACCACTTTGCCAGAAGATTCATTTCCTGGTTCACCCAATACCCAAGGGGACACAGAGGGGACACTTACTCATCACCAGGAGATGAAAAACTCACCACTATGGTGCCTTTTAGGCAATTGGAGAGAATTAAAAGTAGAATGCTTGAAAAGAAAAAAATGTCTCCTTATACTATCATACTACTTTACAATTAGATGTGCTTTGTAAAAAAGAAGAAAAATGGGAGAAAGTTTCTTATTTACAGGCTTTCACAGTCCTCTACTATGATCCTGACTTGAAGGATAATTGTAGAATGTGTCTGACTCATGGTTTTCCCAGGCACCAAGAAGCCATGCCTGATATCTTAGGTGATCCCCTCCTAGCTGCTACGCCTAGAAGACCCATGCCCTCCTCATAGCCTCCTTAGTATTTCAATTCTGAGGTGAGATTCCACCAGTTCTCTAGCAGAGGATTCCACCCTAAGGTCATTAGGTACCCCTCCCCCTTTCCAACTAGCCCCTTCCTCTTGCTGCCCAAGGAAGTAAGCACAACCAGTACTACCAGGGGTGGGGCACTAAATAGCCCCCAGAATAGAACCTATGTTCATTGTGTGAGGTAGGTGACAGAGATGAGGGGACAATCAGAGTATATGTACCTTTTGCTATGTCTGATTTAGCTTTTAGCAAGAAAAAAATTGACCTGTTTTCAGAGGATCCAGGGAATTTTATAGAGGAGTTTGTTAAGTTGATCATGTCCTTTGACTTAACTTGGCATGACTTGCAAATATTATTGTCAACCTGCTGTAGTGTAAAAAAGAAACAAAGGATTCTGGGTAGTGCCCATAAATATGCTGACAGAATGGCTGCTCCTAACCAGGGTCATGCCATTTATCACATGGGTGAAGCTGTGATCCCAGCTTAGTAGTATCATACTACTTTACAATTAGATGTGCTTTGTGAAAAAGAAGAAAAATGGGAAAAAGTTTCTTATTTACAGGCCCTCATGGTCCTAGACCCTCTGTGGGATTATCAGAAGGTATCCCAAGATTTCAAACACAGATATCACATAGTGACTTTTTTAATAAAAGATATTTTAAAATGTGTGTTTAAACCAGCTGATTATAACAAGGTTAGAGAAGTATCTCAGGAGAAGAACAAAAATCCCACTCTGTTTCTGGACCATTTGATTAAGATACTCAGAAAACATACTAATGCAAACCCAGACTCCCTGGAAGGGCAAGCTGTCCTGGGTATGCACTGTATCATTCAGTTTATCACTGACATTAGGAGGAAGCTACAAAAGGCAGAAATGAGAGCTCAAACCTCTATGAGTCAACCATTAAACATGGTCTTTAGAATTTATAACAATAGGTACAGGGCAAAAGCGGTGGAGGGAACCACAGGAAATAGCCCAAAAGCACAATTTTTAGTGGCAGCCTTAAGTCCCTCCAGCAACTCAGGATTACCCATCCTAAGGAAATGTCACAAGATTGATGTCTCAGATGTCCAGATGAGAGCCCCTGACTCACTGGTCCATGGGCCAGAATCAGTGTGTCTTCTGTAAGCAAGAAGGCCATTGGAAAAGGGACTGTTACAAGCTTCAAAGGGGGCCTAGGCCAATCAAGCCCAAGACTAAGAGGGCCTGTGCTCCAGCAGGACTCCCACTTAACACCTTACCATCTCCACAGAATAGTCGTGGGTCACTCTTCATGTGGCGGGTAAAAAAAAAATACCGAACTAAGATACATTCTTATTTAGAAAAAATTAATTATGTCTACTTTAGAAGTTACCTAAAGGTTGATTCAAGTTACGAACTTGAAAAGGTTAGTTATGAAACCAAGCAGGAAGGAACCAGTTAAGAAGGGGAAAGAAATGTGAAGAAAGTTATAGATGTGAAGATATATTTATGGTAAGAAAGGTTATAAAGAAAAGAGAATAACTGTATATGAAAAAAAGATCCTGTATGGTAAATTATCGTCCTAAAGTAAAATGACTGCTTATTTAAGGAATAGGTAGTGTAAGACAAGTCAGAAAATCTAAGCATGTTATAAATGGTCTGTGTGAGTTGTGATAAGGTTTGTGAAGGGAAATTTATGAAGAAATTTTGTATGTGATTAAGTTGGCTGTCATTAAAAGGGAATTGTTTATAATAATTTTTCTAAAAAATGATCCTCTATGTTAAAACAAGGTTTTCTTAAGGTATTGAGAAAGCCTGAGATGATAACTCTCTCCTTAAGCTTTTTCAACAGTTTCTATAATTTTTTCTTCTCTGGTTCTTACTGTTGTTACTAGTTGATGCTGAAATATTTTATCTTAGAGGTCTATATGTTTCCCTCCAGTATAACTTGACTCTATACTTCTGATTTTTCTTAGTGGGTACCCATATTTTTGGCTTTTGGTTTTTGATTCTTATATTGCTTTAAAAGGGTTTTAAGGGCTAGTGGTTGTCTGACAACTTCCATTCCCATCTGGTCTAAAGCATTTAATTTGCTTAAGAAACCTGGAAAACTAATTCAACACATGATGGAAAACGGGGTTGCACATGCCTCACTATGCCCTCCACTTTGGAATTTAGGTCAGGTTCAAAAGGCCCTTCAAAAATATGGAAATAAAATATTGCCCTTTCCCACAAGGGAAAAGAATAGCTTCCCTGTTCAACCAGGAGACTTAGTCCCATTAAGAACTTGGAAGGAAGGATTCCCCTAGGATGAATTCCAACTAGGATGGAAGGGCCCCTATCATGTGTTGTTGGGTATTCCTGCTGCTGTTGGGCTTTGAGGAGGGATCACTGGCTGAATGCACCTGTCCAGGATTAAGTTTGTTTCTTTTGAGTCCCCACAGGCACAGGAGGACACCACAACCTACACCTCTGGAAGACCTCCTCTACCTATTTAAAAGAATCAACACTCAGCCAAAAGTGGTACCAAAATGCTATGGGTGGGCATAGACACAATTTTTCTCTTCTTCCTGATTTTAATAGTTCCTTTCCATTCCTTTGGTAAACTGCCTCCTCCTGGGAAACACCTCTTTTGTCCATTTTGAGTGTAGAGGCCACTCTAAGACCCAACCAGACACCATGTTGCCTCTATTAATCCTCTTTGCTCTCCCAATTAATTTAATCCAGTGTGGGTGGGAAAAAAATCTATGGCAAATATTTCAGAAATTATAATATCAGGAAATCATCATCATGGTTGCTAGATTTGTCATCAACATCCCCAAGATAGAGAATTCCACCTTCTGGCACATTCAGAAAATCTCATGGCCATCTCCTCAGATCTCCTAATTTTCCATAGTGGTCCCCAAATGTTAAATGTGTTAATGACATGAAAATGGAAGATTCCTATGATGCTCTGATCCAACCCTAGTGACCAAGTTTTCAAGGCCATGGATAAGGAAATCAGATTCCACTTGTAACTGAGAAAACATATGTGGTGCTTCCTCCCACATCAGAACTTGCAAGGGAAAAACAACTGTCTAATCTCAGAAGGTGGTAGTACCACAACTTTGTGGAAAACAAGGGTGGTTTGACAATGCTAATTAGAGCAATGGAAAAATATTTCTGTAAACCCAACTTGGCAGCACAGTTTAGATGTCACACCCAACAGGGTCTCAACTTTGACCCCTTCTGGGGTCACTGCTTACAACCCCATAAGACCCAAGAATACCAGAAATAAGTAATAGTATTAATTCTGGTGGGAATCAGGGCAACAGCAGGATTAGAAGCTCCCTGGGGTGGCTTAATCCACCATGAATCAACCCTAAAAAACTTGACTCAAACCCTATAGTCAATGGCCATTAACACAGGTCAGGCATTCAAGGGAATTCAATAGTCCCTAGGCTCTTTTGCAAGTGTAGTCCTTGACAACAGACTAGCATTCAACTATTTACTAGATAAACAAGGTGGAGTCTGTGCAGTTATTAATAAGACTTGCTGTAAGTATATTACTCCAGACAAGTGGGGATATATAAAAACAAGCTACCTGGTTACATAGCTATAACCAGGGAACTGACCCCAACTTTCTGGTTGACTATCAAAAGCACCCTCTCAAGTCTTATCTGGCTTTTACCTTTCCTGGGACCTTTGATATCTAACTTGTTACTGCTAATTTTTGTCCCGTGCTTGTTTAACCTCTCAGTATAGTTTGAGTCTCCCAGACTATAAAGTTTCCATATAAAGAAGATGTTGGCACAAGACTTCCAACTCATCCCATCTTCTGACCAAGGAAATAAAGACGTCTTGCCTTTGGGCCCCTTAGATCAGGCATCCAGAGATGTTTACTCTTCCAACACTAAGCAAGGCTCATGCCCATAAGATCAGCAGGAAACAGTAACAGAAGAGAGACCTCTGCCCTTTGCAACTCCCTTAAACTTAACGAGGAGTATATATTCTCTGAGGGGAGAATGAGGTAGATTAGCAGGACTTCTTTCTTGGTCCTGACAGGATAAAATGAAGAAATCAGACAGAAGTGGCAAATTTCTCTGAAAGCAACTTCTAGTTTCCCTGATGTGTATCAGCATAAGACAGTCCCACCAGAACCATGACAGTTTACAATGCTACGGCAACACCTGGAAGTTGCCGTTCCTTTTCTAGAGAATTCTGAATATCCTATCCCTTAATTTGCACACAATTAAAAGTGGATATAAATACTGTTAGCCAACAGCCTATACACTGCCACTATGGGCACACTGCCTATGGGTTAGCCCTGCTCTGCAAGAAGTAGTCACTCTGCTGTGCACTGCTGCTTCAATGGACATGCTTTCTTCCACCACTGACTCACTCTTGAATTGTTTCCTGAGTGAAGTCAAGAATCCTCCCAGGCTAAGCCCCAAGTTTGGTGCTCATCTGCCCTGCATCATCAGCAGTGTCTTTATCTTACAATTAGCAAATATTAAATACCTAAATATGTCCCTAATCATTGCCTATTTTATTTTTTACTGCCTATTTTGTTTTCCTATAGTTGGAAAGAGTTGTGTAGCAAGAAACATACTGAATTCTACATTTCACAATGACAAAAATCATAAATGGAGCCAAGTTAATGCTTTTTAACTGCTTTTAAAAAAATGTTTCATAGCATCCAGTGTATTTTCATGCACATACCACACACTTAGAATATGCTGAATGATTGATTAACCCACTTTCAATTTATTAAGTAAATATGTTGTTCTTACAAAGCTGTCAAATTCCTTGACTATTAACCTTTATGTTATTCAACCATCACCTTTCATCTTTCTGACACCTGTGCTTTTAGCACATATCAAGCTACGTTGTCACACATTCCAATTTTCTAATTTAGAAGAACATAAATTGGAATGCAAAAATTTTTAAAAACATCATTCAGATATATGGCAATCAAAAAAAAATCTGTTAACAGAATTTGTGAGAAAATTCTCTTGATAATTCATATCTCACTCCATTCCCAATTAAAATTAAATGGAATGTGAAGTGTGGCATAATAGGTATTGAGAGAAAGGGGCTTCAGAGGTTTCTTTTAAATTAATGTTACCTGAATTTTAATATTTCAGGGATAAATATTCAGTATAAGAGTCTGGAGTTAAAGAAGAGCAACGTGGTAAGAGTAAATAATGTGTGAAAAGCTCTGGTTCTACTGGATGCAAAACCCTACTTCCAGTAGATCTAATGTGTTCCAAACAGGAACTGTGCCATTCCTGTTTTGAGGATCATTTTAATTTTCCCCTTCTACCTCCATATGGCAAAAGGTACATAGTTGGGCAGGAGCTATTAAGATAAGAAAATCCTACTGAATCTTCTATAGATAAATTAAAAATACCTATCATTCGGAAAACTCACATGTAAAGTTCTTAGTCTCCAAGGCAACAGGTTGTCAAGAGTCACATTGTATTTTTGGGAAAATGCTTTGTCCTAATGCAAATCAACTGCTTTTGTCTCAGTCCCTGGGAATCTACATAGCTTTATTAAAGGAAAACAGAAGTCAAACAGGGCATGTTAGTATGAATGAAGTGAGGTAAATGTATGCCCCATTGTAGAGACAATAAAAAACTTTTAAAGTTTTTCCTGTCGACAAGCCAGCTTCTAATGTAGTACGTGAAATTCATAAGAAGTCGTACGGCTACCAGCATAGTTGACTGACTGTTATAGCCTCCATAGAACAGTTTTGTTTTATCCCACTTGCTCTGAAAGTTTTTTAACAATTACCTTTAGTAACTTAAAGAGAAAACTTGGCACAGAGAATTTGTTAAAATCTACATTAAGGCTGCCTGCCAAAATAATCTTATAGAACAGGTGCTGTCAGAATGAGGAGGTGGAAGCAAAAGAAGGAAACCAACAGAGAGAATAAGCATAGGAAATGACCCCAAAACAAGGGAGTCTCTGCTGCATACTGTTACCACCACCTGGCCCAGCTAGAAGCTAGCCAGAAGCCAGCCCTTGACTGACGCCTAGCTCACAGGTGTTTACACATCCTACTGGCAGACCTGGCCTCATCTGCTCTTTTTTCCCCCCTCTTACTAGAATAAATTCTATTTTGTGAACTTTTGGTTCAACACTTCGCAGTTATATTACTTGTTTCTGCCACTTTTGTACTCCTCCATGAGGCTTTTTAATACTTGGCCATTCTTACCCTGTATTTTAACTGACAGCAAGATAGATAAATGCCCATTATTTCAAAACATCAGGCAGCTTTTTCTTTTCTTTTCTTTCTTTCTTTCTTTTTTTTTTTTTGAGAACTTCCTACTTCTCTCTTGGCAAAATGTTACAATTACCCCATGGACAACAGGGCAATCATCAGTTACTCTGAGGTTGACAGATACTCTATCTTGGCATATTTGTTCATGTTTTCTTTATAGCTTTAATATTCTATATAGCCAGGTTTTTAATTTTTAAAAATTATTTTCATTTTGGAAAACAATGCTTTAAGTGACCTACCAAAATAATTGGATTTATTGAAACTATTAGTTTGTGATGCTTTATCCTTAGACCAATTTAAAAAAATGAGAGCTGATATACTACTCTGTGCCTTGGATGAGTGTTCACAGTCCTTTCAGAATTTGATGTGGCCACAAAAAAATAAATAAATAAATAAATTCACAGAAATATTCTACTGCTTTCAAGCACAAATCTGTAAGTAAGGTGACCATAAAATAACACATTTTAAAGAAATAACCCCAGAAAGGCAGGTCATAGGTAAGTCTCTAGAATGAAGAACTTAACAAAGGCAAGAAAGACAGAATCCATATTGGGTTAAAGTAAACCAAAAGCGTCCACACTATAAAATGATACATACTATTAAAATAAATAATTTTGTGATTTGTGAATCCTAGTACCATAATTTTTAAACATTCATTAAACAATTTATTATAAAACAAATCAAATGTATCTACTTTGTACATTATCTTACAATATATGATTAATTTAATGATAGTTATCATTTCATCTCTCTGTCTATAAAAGAAAGCTTTTGTAATGTATTTGAGTATATACTTTCTAACGTTAAATAAATATTGGACATACTGGTTATTGCTTTTGCTGAAAATTATTTTCTTTACTTAGTCTTAGTTTTATTCTTTAGTTTGTTTACAGAGATTTTACTGATACATATTATCAAATTGCTTATTTGAAAATTTACATTTTATGTTGATTTTCAAAAAGGTATCTAAGGTATCTACCTGCAAACAAAAAGGTAGCTAAGACAGATCTCAATAAATTTAGAAGTTTGTTTTGCCAAGGTTAAGGACATTGCTGTGACAGAACCGCAAAAGGTCATGAGAAAATGTGCCCAGTTTTATACATTTTAGGGAGACATAAGGCATCATTCAATATATCTAAGATGTACACTGGTGCAGTCCATAAAGGCAGGACAACTCAAAATGGACCCTTCCACATCAAAGATGGATTCCAAGATTTCCTGATTGGTAATTGGTTGAACAAGTTTACTGAAAAGACCTAGAATCAACAGAAGGGAAGGTCTGGATTAAGATAAGGGGTTATAGAGACCAAGGTTTTTATTATGCAGATGAAACCTCCAGGTACCAGGCTTCAGAGAGAATAGATTGTAAATGTTTCTTACCCAACTTAAAAAAAAAAATGCCAGAATCTTAGTTAATTCTCTCCTGGATCAGGAAAGACACCTGGAAAGGGAAGGTCTTTTTTCCTTTCCCCTTGTGTCCCATTAGGGAAAGCTTTGCAGGGTCATTTCAAAATATGTCAAGTAAATTTATTTTGGGTAAAGTACTTTGATTTCTTTTAGGACCAGTTGTCATGTTGGTATCTTATTGCTACAAAGAGTCTGCGTTGTCAGTCTCGAGGTCTCTACTTGAATGTTAAATGCGGATCAGTTGTGCCTAAATTCCAAAGGGTGGATAATATAATGAAGCAGGTCCAACCTCCACTTCCCATCCTGGCTGGAATTAATTTTTACAGTTAACTTAGGAATGCTGTGGGCCAACAGGAGGGGTCCATTCAATTGGTTGGGTAATTAGAATTTTATTTTCGGTTTACAAGACCCTCACTATGAATCTAAAAGTAAAAAGGAGATGTGGAAAGGAATTTTGCCATTTGTGACAACTGATCAGGGATAAAAAGAGTATATAGTTATAAATAGTTGACCTTTGAGGGAGCCTCTACTGGGTCAACGTATCCATTTTCTAGATATCTACATTTAATTTTATCATTCCACACGATAAATACTAAGCATTTATGTGTAAAGTACTGCAATAGATCCTGGGGAAT
>NC_045435.1:112527537-112612157 GCF_002776525.5 Piliocolobus tephrosceles
GTCAGGACCCTCAGCTATAGGTCTGTTGGAGATTGCTTGAGGTCCACTCCAGATCCTGTTTGCCTGGGTATCAGCAGCAGAGGTTGCAGAAGATAGAGTATTGCTGAACAGCGAGTGCACCTGTCTGATTCTTGCTTTGCAAGCTTCCTCTCAGGGGTGTACTCCACCCTGTGAGGTGTGGGGTGTCAGGCTGCCCCTAGTGGGGGATGTCTCCCAGTTAGGCTACTCAGGGGTCAGGGACCCACTTGAGCAGGCAGCCTGCCCCTTCTCAGATCTCAACCTCCGTGTTGGGAGATCCACTGCTCTCTTCAAAGCTGTCAGACAGAGTCGTTCACGTCTGCACAGGCCTCTGCTGCTTCCCCTGTTATTTTTTAGCTGTGCCCTGTCCCCAGAGGTAGAGTCTACAGAGACAGGCAGGTTTCCTTGAGCTGCTGTGAGCTCCCCCCAGTTCGAGCTTCCCAGCGGCTTTGTTTACCTACTTAAGCCTCAGCGATGGCAGGCGCCCCTCCCCCAGCCTCGCTGCTGCCTTGCGGTTAGATTGCCGCAGACTGCTGTGTTAGCAAGGAGGGAGGCTCCGTGGGCATGGGACCCTCCCGGCCAGGTGTGGGATATATTCTCCTGGTGTGCCGGTGTGCTTACAGCGCAGTATTGGGGTGGGAGTTACCCGATTTTCCAGGTGTTGTGTGTCTCAGTTCCCCTGGCTAGGAAAAGGGACTCCCTTCCCCCTTGCGCTTCCCAGGTGAGGCGATGCCTCGCCCTGCTTCAGCTCTTGCTGGTCAGGCTGCAGCACCTGACCAGCACCGATTGTCCAGCACTCCCGAGTGAGATGACCCCAGTACCTCAGTTGAAAATGCAGAAATCACCGGTCTTCTGTGTCGCTGCGCTGGGAGATGAAGACTGGAGCTGTTCCTATTCGGCCATCTTCTGTTTTTATTCTTAATCCAGTGGTTAGTCGTACTTCTTTAGAGTGGGGAATGAGAGAGCCAAGTGGGGAGAGGGTCCCCGGAAAAACTCCAACCAGCCTGCCCACTGGGGTAGAGCCTCAGGAAGTTCATGCCATTTGCAGCAAGGAGGAGCCTGGCCCAAAATTTAATTATTCTTACGCATTCTACTGCCACATCACTCCCTGAGTAGCCATACCTAGCCTGGCTTAGGTGCCCACATCATTTCTCATATTGTATTCCATTCTATCTCTATTGTTCCACTCACTCATCACACTATGTTGCACTTGTATGTTTCCCTGACTCTCACTAGACTTTAAACTCTTCAAGAATAGATACAGGTTCTTCACAATCATGCCTTCAATGTAAACTACCTGGCACTTAATAGTGCTCAATAAATATTTGTTGAATTAATGAACTGCTTAAACCTCTATTTTCAAAGAGAAATAGAATATTGTTAATTGGTCCATTCAATGATCTTTCAAGTCAACGGTAGCAAGCTATGTAATCACAAATGATAGTATGATCTATAATTAATTATACTGATTAAAATCTCTTACAGTATAATTATATAAAGATGTGCTTCCCTTTAATATCCATAGTAAAAAACAACTGCTAGCAATTTCTAATTAGTTGTCTTTTTTCCAAATCCATATTAATTTAGGATTCAGACACCCTTGTGATACATTTCTATAATTCATAGAATTGCTTAGCAAAGCATATGGTTCAGTATAAGTCTTCAGTAACATTAGTATGATGGCAGTAGTGTTGGTGGACTGGTTTATAGTGATGGCAACAATGAATATATATCATTGATATTACATATAAATCATATGACTTATTTATTCAAGAGAAAGTTAGACACTTGTTGAGTTCTTTCAAAATACAGGAAGAACTTTGCCATGTCTTATTTACAAGTAACATTGTTATTTGCATTATTGTTAAATTAAGCATAATAACAAACCATTGTATTGGGGAAGAGAATGTGAAATAGTATTATAACATTTTATAATGTTTTGTAATGGAAATAATTCCCCCAGATGACCAAATGTGTATGTAAACAATTGACATCTGGATGCTATTTTACAAAAACAGCAGTTACAGAGAGAAAGGGTTTTCATTTTCTCTAACAGTTCAAACAGCTTTACAAATATTTACAAAAGGTCACCAATAGAGGGCTTACCTAGGGTCGAATAAAAGAGGCCCTAAAACATAAAAAGCTATTTTGAACGTCCAGCTGGGAGATCTAAAACAGAGAGTAGCTAAGACAGTTTGTGACAAAGCTGACACACAGTATTCTGAAAGGAGTGAAATCAATTGTGACATTTTTCATTTATTTGTAAATGCCTCTTTGGCAGTACACTCACTCAAAACGACAGTTGCTTCTTACAGAATAGGGGAGGTGATGGTAAAATAGAGGAATCCTGACAGTTGCTTTAATGAGATTCTGCATTGGGGCTATTCTAACACTTTCACCCAACAAGAAGGTTGCCCTTCATTTTCAATATCGTATCTCTGTAATTTGGAAAATGTTATCCCTATGAAAAACTAAACTAGCCAGTCCTGAATAGCCGTGGCCCAGTTTATTTTCCCCTTATCTTTCAATCAGTAGAAAACATTCTAAACGAAGTATCTAAATGTATGTCAGCTGTTCAGACCAATTACCTCTTCTCATTAAGAATGCTGTTTTTATTAAAAACAGAATTATGGAGAGTGAGAACAACTCAAGATATACATACCAGAAACTCAATATTTGCTTGAAAGTATCTGGGAGTATACTTTAAGCTGCATTTTAAAAACGCTTTTATTTTTATATTTGACATTCCTAAGGAAAAGGACATTTTTGTCTAGGTAAAATTTCATTAGTCTTTGTAATAAGAGCAACTCCAAATTATCACAATCTAAAGATTGAATTCATTTTTTTCATTCAATTGTTCTTTGATCAGATGTTAAGTGTTTGGTGCAGCTGCAAATCAACTGGTGTAAACCTACTTCTTAAAGAAAGAAAAAAAAGTAAATTATAATGTAGAGGGAAAATGCAATCCAATCCAGAGCCTAGCCCAGCACCTATCAGCTGTTAATCAACCAACAGGTATTTGTTGAACTGATAAACTCAACAAATTATATATGGCAATGCAACCCACAGCATTATGGGCATATCCAGATCCCAGAAAAATGAACTAACACGAGTCATTGGCCGAATAA
Source organism: Piliocolobus tephrosceles (assembly GCF_002776525.5). Lineage (NCBI taxonomy): Eukaryota > Metazoa > Chordata > Mammalia > Primates > Cercopithecidae > Piliocolobus > Piliocolobus tephrosceles. The sequence goes on from NC_045435.1 coordinate 112,530,684, forward strand.
TGAACTCCCTGGGTTCCAATTTCCTTATCTGTAAAGTAATATTTACTTTATAAGAGTGTCATGAGGATCAAATAAAAGTTGGGGCAGGGATAAATCACCTAGTACAGCTCCTGGGTCATAGCAAATTGTCAATTAATGGTAGCTATTATAAAGCTTTGCTTTAGCCAAAACAAATGATATTTCTCAAATACAATAACAAAATTACTAACAACAGTAGAATGAGGGAACACTGTCGTTAGGATAATACTATTAGCTTTGGTTCTGTCTCTTCCACTAAGAGCCACTTTGCAACTGTTTTCTGACCAAAATGGGACTAATACTGTATTCCTATACTTACATGAAACTAGAACTCAGCTTGACTATACAAGTTGTCTGGGTACTTTAAGTACCCTAATATCATACATTTTTATAATAAATAGCATGAATATGGCAGTGAGCACCATTTCAGTTTGGCAAGTTAACTATGGTCTAAGATCTTGTGTCGGTAATTTTGCCCTGCTAGTCAATTGTTAATTTTCAGGTAATGTTCAGTAGAGCTCATAAACAAAACTGCTTGAGAATCTAAATGTGTCCAGATTCATGAAGGTTTTTGTCTCTTTATTCTATTTCTAATTTACCTAGAGCAGTGGCTCTCAAACTTACACATTAAAATTACCAGAAGGATGTGTTTATTGCCAATAGCTATAGTGTAACTTCAGACCAGTTAAATCAATATTTTTTTTTTAATTCCTCAGATGATTCTAATGTGCAGCTAAGATTGAGAACCACTGATCTAAAGTCTGATACAGTTTTTCTCCAATAAACACTGTTGGCTTCCCAAACAAATCACTTTTTTCTTTTCTTTGCAAGACCCTGATTCATCTTCCGTGTCTTCTTTCTTTCCAAGCAACTCTGGAGAGAGTGACTGTATGCATAGGTTTAAGGCAATCCTGATTAGAATCAATCATAATGGCCCCATTACTTTTGCCAGGGATTGATTTAGGGGTATATATATTATCCATAGCTAGCCAGTCAGACGGTAGGAAAGGTGTTCTTGGGGCTCAAAAGAATAAAAAAAAAAATGCGGAGCCATGGAAATAATGACTGAAAGGACTAAAAATGAGCAAACATGAAAGAAAATGTACTAAAATTTGATTAAAAAATAAAAGAAATAGAAACATACACCATGCACAGAAACAAAGGACCAAATAAATGAAAATGTCAGTATCAGTAACTAGGCTTCTTTTTAATTACACTAAATGTGGACTAACTAGATGATGTTCATTATAGCTTGTATATTTGTCCTAATGCTTTAATACTGTATTTGTCTTCTTCAGAAGTTGTGTGAACTGTAGGTCAGTGTGCTTTACCTCAATAAATTGCTTCAACAAATTTGTTCATAGTTTCACAAAATAATATGAGCATACAAGAGATGAATTATTGTTTCATTCAATATTTTAAGTCACATTTCCTACTTTCTGTGTAGGTTTTTCATTTTGTTTTGAGATGGAGTCTCCTTTGTCACCCAGTGATATGGTTTGGCTGTGTCCCCACCCAAATCTCATCTTGAATTCCCACGTGTTATGGGAGGGACCCAGTGGGGGGTAAGGATTTACCCACTCGGTGTGAATTCACCCACTCTGCTGCCATGTGAGACATGCCTTTCACCTTCTGCTGTGATTGTGAGGCCTCCCCACCCATGTGGAAGTGTAATGAGAGGTGACAGCGTGCTGGCAGCCCTTGCTGGTTCTCCGCCCTCCTCAGCCTCCATGTCCACTCTGGAGGTGCTTAAGGAGCCCTTCAGCCCACCAGTACATTGTGGGAGCCCCTCTCTGGGCTGGCAGAGGCTGGAGCCGGCTCCCTCTGCTTGGGGGAGATGTGGAGGGAGAGGCACAAGCCGGAACCAGGGCTGTGAGCTGTGCTCACAGGCCAGCGCAAGTTTGGGTGGGCATGGGCCAGGTGAGCCCCACACTCGGGGAAGCCGGCTGGCGTCACAGTTCCTAGGCAGTGAGGGGGTTAGCACTCAGGCCAGCAGCTGTGGGGAGGTGCTGGGTCCCCCAGAACTGCCAGTCCACCCAGGCCACACTTGAATTCTCAGCAGGCCTCAGTCAATTTCCCGCAGGGCAGGGCTAGGTACCTGCAGCCTGCCATGTCCGAGCCCCCTCCCCCACCCGCCGCTATGGTGGGCTCCCGCCAGGCCTGAGCCTACCCAACGGCACCACCCCCTGCTCCACAGTGCCCAGTCCCATTGACCATCCAAGGGCTGAGGAGTAGGGGCGCACCACAGGGGACTGGTAGGCAGCTCCACCCGCGGCCCTGGGGCAGATCCACTAGGCAAAGCCAGCTGGGCTCCTGAGTTGGGTGGGGACTTGAAGAACTCTTCTGTCTAGCTAAAGGATTGTAAACACACCAATCAGCACCCTGTGTCTAGCTCAAGGTTTGTAAATGCACCGATCAGTGCTCTGTGTCTAGCTAATCTAGTGGGGACTTGGAGAACTTTTGTGTCTAGATAAAGGACTATAAATGCACCAATCAGCACTCTCTGTCTAGCTCAGGGATTGTAAACGCACGAATCAGCATTCTGTCAAAATAGACAAATCAGCTCTCTCTGTAAAACTGACCAAACAGCAGGATGTGGGTGGGGCCAGATAAGGGAATAAAAGCAGGCTGCCAGAGCCAGCATTGCAACCTACTCGGTCCCCTTCTACTCTGTGGAAGCTGTGTTCTTTCGCTCTTTGCAATAAATCTTGCTGCTGCTCACTCTTTGGGTCCGCACTGCCTTTATGAGCTGTAACATTCACCACAAAGGTCTGCAACTTCACTCCTGAGACCAGCCAGAGGAGGAACCCACCGGGAGAAATTAACAACTCTGGACTGGAGGAAGAACAACTCCAAACGCGCCGCCTTAAGAGCTGTAACACTCACCACAAAGGTCTGCAGCTTCACTCCTGAGGCCAGCAAGACCATGAACCCACAAGGAGGAATGGACAACTTCGGATAGGATGAAAGAACAACTCCACAGGCACCATCTTAAGAGCTGTAACACTCAACACGAAGGTCTGCAGCTTCACTACTGAAGCCAGCGAGACCATGAACCCACCAGAAGGAAGAAATTCCGAACACATCCCAACATCAGAAGGCACAAACTCTGGACACACCATCTTTAAGAACTGTAACACTCACCGCGAGGGTCCGCAGCTTCATTCTTCAAGTCAGTGAGACCAAGAACCCACCAATTCCGGACACAGTAAGTCCAATAAACCTTTCTTTTGTAAATTGCCCATTGTCGAGTATGTCTTTATCCGCAGCATGAAAACACACTAACACAGTAAATTTGTACTAGCAGAGTGGGTTGCTGCTGAAAAGATATCCGAAAACATGGAAGCAACTTTAGAACTGGGTAATAGGTAGAGGTGGGAACAGTTTGGAGGGCTCAGAAGACAGGAACATTCGGGAAAGTTTGGAGCTCCCCAGAGATTTGAATGGCTTTGATCAAAATGCTGATAATGATATAGACAATGAAATCCAGGCTAAGGTGTTCTCAGATCGAGATGAGGAACTTGTTGGCAACTGGAGCAAAGGTGACCCTTCTTATGTTTTAGCAAAGAGACTGGTGCATTTGTGCCTCTGTCCTGGTGATCTGTGGAACTTTGAACTTGAGAGAGATGACTTAGGGTATCTGTTGGAAGAAATTTCTAGGCAGCAAAGCATTCAGGAGGTGACTTGTGTGTTGTTAAAGGCATTCTGTTTTAAAAGGGAAACAAACCATAAAAGTCTGGAAAATTTGCAACCTGACAATGCGATAGAAAAGAAAATCTCATTTTCTGAGAAATTCAAGCTGGCTGCAGAAATTTGCATGAATAATGATTAACATTTGCCAAATGTTAATCACCAAGACAATGGGGAAAATGTCTCCAGGGCATGTCAGAGACCTTTGCAGCAGACCCTCCCATCACAGGCCCAGACGCTGGGGAGGAAAAAGTGGTTTTGTGGGCCAGGCCCCGGTCCCCGTGCTGTGTGCAGCCTAGGGATTTGATGCCCTGTGTCCCTGCTGCTCTAACCATGGCTGAAAGGGGCCAACATAGATCTTGGGTTGTGGCTTCAGAGGGTGCAAACCTCAAGCCTTGGCAGTTTCCACATGGTGTCAGCCTGCCAGTGCACAGACGTCAAGAACTGCTGTCTGGGAACCTCTGCCTAGATTTCAAAGGATGCATGAAAATTCCTGGATGTCCAGGCAGAGTTTGATGCAGGAGCAGGGTTCTCATGGAGAACATTTGTTACGGCAGTGCTGAAGGGAAACGTGGGGTTGGAACCCTCACACAGAGTCCCTACAGGGGCACCACCTAGTGGAGCTGGGAGAAGAGGACCACCATCTTCCAGACCTCAGAAAGGTAGATCCACTGACAGCTTGCACTGTGCACTGGAAAAGCCTCAGACACTCAACACCAGTCCATGAAAGCAGCAGGGAAGGAGGCTTTACCCTGCAGAGGCACAGAGGCAGAGCTGCCCAAGACCATGGGAACCCACCTCTTGCATCAGTGTAACCTGGATGTGAGACATGGAGTCAAAGAAGATCATTTTGGAGCTTTAAAATCTGGCTGCCTTGGTGGATTCTGGACATAGCATGGGGCCTGTAGTCCCTCTGTTTTGGATAATTTATCCCATCAAGAATAGCTGTATTTACCTTATTCTTATACCCCTATTGTATGTAGGAAGTAACTAACTTGCTTCTGATTTTACAGGCACAAAGGCGGAAGGGACTTGCCTTGTCTCAGATGAGACTCTGGACTGTGGACTTTTGAGTTAATGCTGAAATAAGATTTTGGGGGACTGTTGGAAAGGCATGACTAGTTTTGAAATGTGGGGATGTGAGATTTGTGAGGGGCCAGGGACAGAATTATAAGGTTTGGCTGTGTCCCCACCCAAATCTCATCTTGAATTCCCATGTGTTGTGGGAGGGAAGCAGTGGGAGGTAATTAATCTTGGGGGCAAATCTTTCCCATGCTATTCTCATGAGAGTGAATAATTCTCATGAGATCTGATGGTTTTAAAAATGGGAGTTTCTCTGCACAAGCTCTCTTATCTGCCACCATGTGAGACGTGCCTTTCACTTTCTGCCGTGATTGTGAGGCCTCCCTAGCCATGTGGAACTGTAAGTCCAATAAACCTCTTTTGTAAATTGCACAGTTTCAGGGATATCTTTATCAGCAGTGTGAAAATACACGCAGGCTGGAGTGCAGTGGCATGATCTCGGCTCACTGCAACCTCTGCCTCAGGTTTAAGCAATTCTTGTACCTCATCCTCCCGAGTAGCTAAGACTACAAGTGCATGCCACCACACCCAAATTTTCTGTATTTTTAGTAGAGACAAGGTTTCACCATGTTGGCCAGACTGGTCTCAAATTCCTGACCTCAGGCGATCTACATGCCTTGGCCTCTCAAAGTGCTGGGCTTACAGGTATGAGCCACTATGCCTGGCCACTACATTTGTAATATTTTATATAAGAAGGATATTTCTATAAAAATATGCACACTATGAATGTTTATAATCTAAATAAAATGGAAAAGATTAACATATATGAAACAATAGCCATTTTTATTCAGTACTATTGCTGCTTTGTGTAAATCTAGTGGAGAAAATATTCTCAAAAGAGATAGTACATAATAAAAAGTGCAAGAAAAGCTCTTATGTATGAATTTAGATCGACAAGATTTTTATAATAAAATACATTAATAGTAAATATTTTTGACTTTTCTGGCCACACGGTCCCTGTTGCAACTATTCAGTCTGCTGTCCAAAGCTGAAGCTGCTATTGACAATATGTAAATGAATGTGCATGGCTGTATCCCAGTAAAAGTTTATTAACCAAAACAGGTGTTCAGCCAGATTTGGCCTGGGGACCATAATTTGCCAGCCCCTGGTCTAGTTCATCAGTTTAAAAGTGATACATCCCCTTTCCAATACGAAACAGCAAGAAAGGGACCAAGGCCAGGTAGAATTTTTGTAGATAACCCCTGAAATCCCAGAACATAAGAAACACTCATATTTGAATACAATTCAAGCAAATGTGGTGAATGTTTTATTAATATATTGTGTTTTACTGCCCATGTAAATTCCTGCCTCCATTAGACAGATTCTTTTGACTTTCCCAACTAGACAAAAATCTCTTCCTAAGCTCCCTGTCATTAAATTTCCTTGGCAATTGAGATGGCTTTGACAAAAGTCTAGACATCAAATTTTGGTAATTAAAAGCTTACTTACATTTAAAAAGAAAATAAAAGACCTTCTTTTTTGTTTTTTTTTCTTGTTGTTGTTGATGTTTTTGAGACGGAGTTTCACTCTTGTTGCCCAGGCTAGAGTACAATGGCGCAATCTCGGCTCATTGCAACCTCCGCCTCCCAGATTCAAATGACTCTCCTGCCTCAGCCTCGCGAGTAGCTGGGATTACAGTCACGTGCTACCACACCCAGCTAATTTTTGTATTTTTAGTAGAGACAGAGTTTCACCATGTTGGCCAGGCTGTTCTCAACTCCTGATCTCGTGATCCACCTCCCTTGGCCTCCCAAAGTGCTGGAATTACAGGCGTGAGCCACCACGCCCGGCCAAGACCTTCTTTTCTATTACTAACGTGTCTGTTTTCTTAACTCTTTCCTAGAAATGCAAATATTTTACTACATTAGAAATAGAACAGAATAAATTATTGAATAAGTGCATCTTCTTCACAACTTAAACATTGTGACTTCTTTTCACTCCACCCTCTACTGTGTAGATATATCACAACACATACAAAATTGTGAACAGATAATGTTAGTAGCTGCAGTATGACCCTAAGTTATTTTAGTGATAAATCACTATTAAAAAATTTCAGGCCGGGCACAGTGGCTTACGCCTGTGATCCCAGCACTTTGGGAGGTGAGGCAGATGGATCACTTGAGGTCAGGAGTTTGAGACCAGCCTGGTCAACATGGTAAAATCTCATCTCCACTAAAAATACAAAAATTAGCTGGGTATGGTGGCACATGCCTGTAATCCCAGCTATTCAGGAGGCTGAGGCAGGAGAATCACTTGAACCTGCAGGGACAGAGGTTGCAGTGAGCCAAGATCACACCATTGCACTCCAGCCTGGGTAACAGAATGAGCCTCCATCTCGGGAAAAAATAAATAAATAAAATAAAAACAATTTCAGTGTTACAAAATACAATTATTAAGCTAGCTGGCTATTTTTTAAATTAATGTACTAATACTCTAATATTCTTTCCCACAGAAAAAAATTATAAAAGTGATTCATCAATTATCATGATCCAGTTACCACAAATTATAATAGTCAATATATATTATATGCCAGGAAATACGTCAAGTGCTATACATTTATTTAACTATTTTCTAGTCAAAGCAATCCTTTATAAGGTAGGTACTATTATTACTATCATTATACAATGATGAGAAAACTGGGCCACAAAGAGGTTGTAAAGCATGCCAAAAGTCACACAGCTAGTAAGTAGCAGAGCTAGAATTCGAAAGCTAGTGGTCTAGGTTCCCAATGCTAATGAGGCCAAAGCCATGACTGTTTACACAGAAATGCTAGTCCACTGACATTGCCAGTATGCCCTACACTATGCCTGCAAAATAACACCATTGGCAAAAGGGATGGCGAAACAAAAGTTGGAGGTGAACACAGAAATGTATAAGCCTCAACTGGTACGTGAGGGAGAAGCACTGGAAAATTTACACCTAAAGACCCAAAAGTCATTATTCAACAAATGCTATAAGTCAGTAAATCCTCCTTATAGACATGGCAAACACATTTATTTCAGGCTTTAGGATCAGATTATCCTGTATTTAGATCCTAGTTCCACTACTTACTAGCTAGTTTTTTGACTAAGTAAAATCTGTGAAACTCAGACTACTCTTGTATAAGATCAGAATAATAATCCATACTCCCCTGTTATGATGAGGATTAAAAATGTTCATGGGGGACCAGGACATAGTGGATGTCCCCAAAAATGGTATCGCTTATTAGTCAAAGTTTTGTTTATTCACTTTTAAGTACAGAAATGAAAGTATTGATATAACAAGTTGAAGAGATGCTAGAGATCTGGATAAAGTTAAAAATTCATCCAAACATCTGAAAGACTTGTCTGTATGATTTCTGACTTCACATAATTTCCTGATTATCTAAAAACATCATTAAAAATACAGCTATAATTAATCACTGCTATGGATGATTGTGCCCTACAAATCTTACTGTGAAATATGACTCTCAGTGTTGGAGGTGGGACCTGGTGGAGGGTGACTGGATCATGGGGGTGAATCCCTCATAAATGGTTTTGCACCATCCCCGTGGTAATAAGTGAGTTCTCACTGGGTTCACACGAGTTCTGGTTGTTAACAAGTCTGAGACATCCCCCTTCTCTTGCTCTTGCTATCGCTCTCACCATCTGACATTCTGCCATTATTGTAAGCTCCCTGAGGCCACACCAGAAGTAGACTGCAGCATCATGCTTCCTGTTTAGCCTGCAGAATGGTGAGCCAATTAAATCTCTTTTCTTTATAAATTACCTAGCCTCAGACATTCCTTTATAGTGATACAAGAATGGACTAGCACAGTCATGAGGACAAATTCTCTAGAAGACTCTCTCAATTTTTCATCTGAAACAACTACGTCTACCCAATTACAGTCATGTGTTGCTTAATGACAAGGATATGTTCTGAGAAATGCACTGTTAGGTGATTTTGTCTTTGTGCAAACATGATAGACAGTATTTACATGTGGACTGTACAGATTACTGTACACACAGACTATAGGGTTGGGCCTATTGCTCCAGGCAACAAACCTATACAGTATGTTACTCTACTGAATACTCTAGACAAATGTAACACAATGCTAAGTGTTTGTACATCTAAACATATCTAAACACAGAAAAGGAAATGCTTTGTGCTGCAATATTAGGATGGCTATAACTGTACGAGGTAATAGGAACTTTTCAGTTCTATTATAATCTTACAGGCTGCGCATGCTGGCTCACACCTGTAATCCCAGGACTTTGGGAGGCTAAGGCAGGAGGACTGCTTGAGGCTAAGACTTTGAGATCAGCCTGAGCAACATGGTGAGACCCAATCGCTACAAATGTTTTCTTTCTTTTTTTTTAATTAGTTGGTCATGGTGGCAGGTACCTGTGGTCGCAGCTGCCCAATAGGAGGCTGAGGTGGGAGGATGGCTTAAGCCCAGGAGTTCAAGGCTGTAGTGAGCTATAATGATGCCACTGCACTCCAGCCTGAACAACAGAGCAGGACTCTGTCTCAAAAAAACTAGTAATTTAATGGGACCACCTAAATATATGTGGTCCCTTGCTGAATGAAACATTGTTGCATAAGGTGTATGACTGTATTAAGACATTATTTCAATTCACAGAGCTTCCTACCTTGTCTACGGCTACAGTATATTGTGAACATCCCTTCAAGCCTGAGCAAGCCTCACAGGACTAGGACAGGCTGAACATCCACCCTCCACCCCACTCTCATCTGTTCACTTTCAGTTTAAAGCAACACCCTCATCTATTTTCCCCAATGCGCTACATAAACATTATCATTTCATCATTTTCTATGTGAGCCTTGATACGTCAAAAATAGGAAAGAATTGTATTACTGGATGCCATCTGATATATTACTCATTAAATAAAGAGGTAGTGGCAATCATACTTTAATGTAGCTAAATTATACTTCAGTAAAATTTTTTAACACATGATATATTAATTATTTGACATTATGCACAATCATAAAAAATAGATACTTCAAGGAGGTGTTGTTAATTCAGAAGGCCAAAAAGAACAGATAGAAACACAACGATACAAGCAAAAAAAGAATAAAGAGACCAAGTACATTCATAAAATTTTTTTAATTTTCTAATTTTCTCTAAGAGAGATAATGGGGCACACTTCACATACTTGCTGAACCCCATTCACAACCTGAATTTTAAAATGAGGAAAAAAGCAAAATAATGTTATACAACCATATGATTATGATGACTAAAATAATAAGATACATAATTATGTTGCAATATTTAACACAAATTGGCAATGACCTGGCAATTTAAGAGTAGTAAAGTCATAAATAAGGAAGAAGACATATCCCCATGGATGAGATAAATAGGCAGTAGAGACCCTCAGGTGGGTTAAAGTTAGTGAGATTAGTTCCAGCAGGCAGCAAATTTCAACTGTTTTCTATTCATCCAGGTAGCACCAAGTAATTATTCTTCATGTAAATCCATTGTTGCCACTGTGTGTTAGGATCTGTTTTCAAATGTAAACCAAGCTATTATATAACTTTATTACAGGAAAGCTTAAACAAAATGCATTTGTGTAGGAGATGTAGATACAAACTTCAGAATATTCATTTGTTACCCATCATTGATCTCTGCTTTGATGGAGGTGATTTTTGATGTAAAATAAGCCGAAATAACACTGAAATAATGGGAAAAGAGTTACGAATATAAAAATTTGAATTTATTAAGTATAACCAGAATATACATATATAGATTGTTTTCTTTATAGAAGACTCTACATTATTTCTAATGGTACTGCTATTACTTCGGTATGTTAAATAAAACAAATGAGTTTCTTAAACATCAGTCTCATCACCTAACAAGTTTAGGTGTCTACAAGTTAATGATGATTACCCAAACAGTTGTCTCAGTTCACTCAAGCTGCTGTAATAAAATACTGTAGACTAACAAGACATTTATTTCTCACAGTTCTGGAGGTTAAATGTCTAAGAGCAAGGTACCAGCAGATTTGCTCTCTGGTGAGGGCCCATTTCCTGTTTTATAGGCAGTGCTTTCTTGCTGTGTCCTCATATGGTGGAAGGGGCAAGAGATCTCTCTTGAGTCTCTCTTATTGTTTTAAGGCATGGTCTTGGACTGTTGCCCAGGCTGGACTGCAATGGTGTGATCATGGCTCACTGTAATCTCACTCCCAGCTCAGCCTCCCATGTAACTGGGATTACAGGTGCACACCACTATGGCCAGGTAATTTTTTGTTCTTTCTTTTGGAGAGAAGAAGTCTATGTTGTCCAGGTGGTCTCAAACTACTGGCCTGAAGCAATCCTCCCACCTCAACTTCCCAAAGTGCTGAGATTACCGGAGTGAGCCAACAAGCTCAGCTCTTGAAGTCTATTTTATAGGACACTAGTCTCATTCACAAATACTCTTCCTTCATGACCTAATCATCTCCCAAAGGCTCCACTTGGGGGTTAGGATTACAACGTATGAAACTAAGAGAGACATAAAACACTCAGTTCATTGCAAGTCAATTCAATTTTTGGCTATGTTAATACCAGAACAAAGCAGAATAAATATAAGACAAATATCCCACTACAGTCTATGAGATGTGTATTAACAGAATGCCACTGTACACGGCTTTATTTTTTTCTTTTGAGACAGTCTCACTCTTTTGCCCAGACTGGAGTGTAGTGGTGCAATCACAGCTCAATGTAGCTTGGAACTCCTGGGTTCAAGTGATCCTCCTGCTTCAGCCTCCCAAGTATCTGGGATGACAGGTGCATGCCACCATGCCTGGCTATTTTTTTAATAAAATTTTAGATTCAGTGTATACATGTGCATGTTTGTTACATGCATACATTGTGTAATGGTGAGGCTTGGACTTCTAGTGTACCCATCACCCAAATAATAAACAATGTATCCAACAGATAATTTTGCAACCCTCATTCCCCTCTCCTTCTACATCCTTTTGAAATCCCATTGTCTATTCACTAAATCTTTATGTCTATGTGTACTCATCAATTAGCTCCCACTTATAAGCAAGAACATGTGGTATTTGATTTTCTGTTTCTGAGTTATTTCACTGAGGATAATTACCTATAGGCCTCCAGCTCTATCCGTGTTGCTGCAAACAAAAGACACGTTTGTTGTTGTTGTTGTTGTTGTTTTGAGACAGGGTCTAGCTCTGTCACCCAGGCTGGAGTGCAGTGGCACGATCTTGGATCATTGCAACCTCTGTCTTCCCAGTCTCAAGCCCATGTGATTCTTGTGCACCACCCTTCTGAGTAGCTGGTACTATAGGCATGCATCACCATGCCCGAGTAATTTTTGTATTTTTCGTATAGATGGAGTTTCACCATGTTGGCCAGGCTGGTCTTGAACTCCTGACCTCAAGTGATCCGCCTGCTTCGGCCCCCAACATCTCATTCTTTTTTTATGACCAAATTGTATTCAATTTTATTTATCCATGCAACTGTTGATGGACACTTAGGTTGATTCCGTGACATTGCTATTGTGAATAGTATTGCAATAAACATTCAAGAGCATGTGTCTTTTTTTTTTTTTTTTTTTTTGTACAATGATTTCTTCTGAGTAGATGACCAGTAGTGGGATTGCTAAATTAAATAATTCCATTTTTATTTCTTTGAGACGTCTCCATACTGTTTTGCATGGAGGTTGTACTAATTTACATTCCCACCAACAGCGTTTGTGTTCCCTTTTCTCTGCATACTTGCCAGCACCTGTTGTTTTTTTTTGATTCTTTAATAATAGTCATCCTAAATGGTGTGAGATTATATCTTATTGTGGTTTTAGTTTGTATTTCTCTGATGATTACTAATGTTGAGCATTTTTTCATGTTTCTTGGCTGCTTGTATGTCCTCTTTTGAAAATGTCTGTTCATGTCCTTTGTCCACTTTGTAATGGGGTTGTGTTTTTCTTGAGTTCCTTGTAGATTTTGCATGTTAGTCCTTTGTTGGCAGCATGATTTGATAATAATTTCTCACATTCTTTAAGCTGTCTTTTACCTCTGTTGGTTATTTCTTTCGCTGTTCAGAAGCATTTCAGTTTGATTAAATCCTATTTGTCTATTTTTGTTTTTGTCACATATGCTTTTGATGACTTAGGCATAAATTCTTCGCCTAGGCCAATGTCCAGAAGAGTTTTTCCTGGGTTTTCTTCAATAATTTTTATAGTATCAGGTTTTACATCTAAGTCTTTAATCCAACTTAATTTTTGTATAAAGTGAGAGATAGGGTTTCAGTTTCATTTTTCTGAATGTGGCTAGCCAATTCTCCTAGCAATATTTATTGAATACAGTGTCTTTTCTTCATTGTTTATTTTTCCCAACTTTATCAAAGATCAGTTGGTTGTAGGCATATGGCTTTATTTCTGGGTTCTCTATTCTGTTACATTGATCTGATCCTATTTTTGTACCAGTACCATGCTCTTTTAGTTACTATAGCCTTGTAGTATAGTTTGAAGTCAGGTAATGTCAGGGCTCCAGCTTTGTTCCTTTTGCTTAGGACTGCTTTGGCTATTTGAGCTCTTTCTTGATTCCATATGAATTTTAGGATTGTTTTTTCTAATTCTGTGAAAAATGACATTGGTAATTTGACAGGAATTGCATTGAATCTATAGATTAGGCAGTATGGTCACTTTAACAATATTGATTCTTCCGATCCATGAGCATGGGATGTTTTTTCATTTGTTTATATCATCTACAATTTCTTTCATCAGTGTTTTGTAGTTCTCCTTGTACAGATCTTTCACCACCTTGGTTAAATGTATTCCCAGGTATTTTACTTTCTGTGTGTGTGGCTATTGTAAGGGGCATTGTGTTCTTGATTTGTTTCTCAGCTTAAATGTTAAATGCTTTCAACTTTTTCCCATTCAGTATGATGTTGGTTGTGGATTCGTCATGGGTGGCTCTCCTTATTTTGAGGTATATTACTTTTGATGCATAGTTTGTTAAGGGTTTTTATCATGAAAGGATGCTGGATTTTACTGAATGCTTTTTCTGATCTACTGAGATGACCATATGATTTTTGCTTTTAATTCTGGTAGTACAAGGCATTTTGAAAGAGATATTGAAAACAGAAGGGTAAGAGAAGGGTAATCAATGAAAAACAGGGAGCATTAAAAAAAAAAAAAAAAAAACTCTGGCCAGGTATAATGGCTCATGTCTGTAATCCCAGCATTTTTAGAGGCCGAGTCAGGCTGATCACCTGACGTTGGGAGTTCGAGACCAGCCTGATCAACATGGAGAAATCCTGTCTCTACTAAAGATACAAAATTAGCTAGGTATGGTGGCGCATGCATGTAATAATCCCAGCTATTCAGGATGCTGAGGCAGTAGAATCACTTGAACCTGGGAGGCGGAGACTGCAGTGAGCCGAGATCACGCGATTGCACTCCAGCCTAGGCAAAAAGAGTGAAACCCTGTCTCAAAAAAAAAAAAGCACCTTCATTCATTCACTTATTTCAAAAACTTTGCTGAGGGCTAATATTAATTGTAATATTGAAACTTTTAAATTATCTTGTGTTTCAAAGACCTCTGAGAAAATTATCTCCTTTGACAATGTTATCCCCATGTTTAAGAATATAAAATCTGTATACTGAGCACATTTACCAAATATTGGTTTGAACCATTATTATTGCTTCTAATAAAACTCTCATTAATATATTTTATATGTTGAATGTGTTTGTCTTGCAGGTGGTAGGTGATGGAGACAGAGAAAGAGAGATAAATACAGAGGGATACCTTGTTAACTCAGAGATATTATAATAAATTTTTATAATGTCATCAGAGATTTTTCTACTCTGAATAATTCCAATCATTGAGCTTTTGCCTTAAAAAAATGCAGAATACAAAGAGGCTTATCATGTGAGTGCAACTACTTCTGCTTTCTCAAAAGGTTACCAGGCTTACGGTCTTTGAAAGGGCAACTGAGATAACCATGTGCTCAATACAATGAGAATACACATAAACTTTTTAATGGTTTACCTATCTTCTCTTTCACATATCAAGTTGAATGGGTAGGGAAAGAAGCTTATAAACAAGAGAAAACCTAACTAACTATTGAAGGAATTCAATCTGGCTAAAACATGGAATATAAAGAGGAATGGCAAGAGATGAAGTTAGATAGGCCAGATAATAAGGGTCTTACAGGTCATGTTAAGGTGATTAAATTTTATTCTGAGGTTAATGAAGAATCTTTAAAAGATGTGAAGCAGGGCTGTGATTTACTTTATAGTAAGATCATTCCTCTATCTGAAATGTGATAATGGACTTGGAAACACTACAAGCAAATAGATCAGTTAGGAAGCAATGGCATTAATCAGCTAAAAGAAGAGTTTAAAAAGTTGGGAATCAAAAAGTATTTAAAATTATTTTATATAAAAAACTACCCCTAAGCCTCTCATTACTGGACAGAAAGTATTAAACAGAAAGTATTAAAGACAAATCATTAAATGATAGATCTAAAGCAATTTGCTTATATGTAGCTGATGGCCAATGGTGGTCCAGACAGTATTTTTTAAAAATTTGCCAAACTTGAAAAATCAGGAAATTACATACACACAGGCACATACATCCCGATTTGTAGCTTCCCTAGATAACAGGAAGATCTTGGGCCATCATTCTCAAATAGTAAAAACTGATTATAGCTGGTAAGTGATTACTCCTCTTAAACAGAGCATATATTCTCCAGTTTCCTCGAGTCTGAGCAACTTTTTACTTTCTTACCAGCATGGATACCATCTGTTAATTACCACTGATCACCTCTACACTTCAGTCATCTATTTCACCTATATTGCCTCTACAGGCATTTGAGATTGGAACTTGTATATAAAATGATATGTAAATACTTTACTTAATTTTTTAAAATGACATTCTGTCATTTAAAATGACATTTTAAAATGACATTCTGTTTTCAGGAGGAAATCAGTGAGTGACAGAAACAATATACTAGAGATTTCTGAAAGAAACATGTACAGGGACGTGAGAAAGTTAACAGAATAACTCCTTGTATCATCAATGTAGGAGTAATCACAAGCCTTCATTTAACTTAGTACCACATATCACTTGGGTGTCACTTTGGTCTTATAACAACTCAAATCTCTTCTCTCCAAAAAAGAAAAAGTACATTTTAAAAGCTCAACTTGAATTTAAAACTTCTCAAAATGAACCAAATACAGAATCAGCTATTCATTAGCTAACTACCTCATCTAGATTTTCTTCAGATAAAATTATTTTAAAAGTGATTAAGAAAGAGAAAGAACAGAATACCAAAAGTAAAACCAGAAACACTTGCCATTTGAGATTACCTTACCAGAAAAGTATTCTAATATTTGTACCAACACTATTTTCAATTAAATCTAATAAGCAAATATAATTCCAAGGATATGAAAAGGAACTGCTAAGATAATTGTTCTGAAAGCACTCCAATTAAAGATGAAAATACATAATGCTTTATTTTGGCAAAAGAATGATCCAGTGGCACAGACAAGCAGACACTTCTATAACATTTAATAATCTATAGACAAAATGCAAATAGCAACAACCCCCAAAACCCCTATAAATATAAATCTTAATGAGAATATAAAGCTGTGTTCAGTTTTTCTTATAGAAAATAAAATAAAAAATAATCTTCACATCACAACCTACATTGTAAGCATATGTTTTACTATATGAACATCTAATTCATTTAAAAATTAATATTAGAAGTAATTATAGCAAGGGAGCTTTTCACAATTTATTCCTAGCTAATATTACATTTTAAAATATGTTTTAAAAACCTAAAGAATAATTTAAATTATAATACTATCAAATATTAGACTTTGAAATTCATTTGATTTTTTTCCAAAATTCTTTTTTCAAATTTTGAAATCACTATTCTTTATATATATAACAACATTTACAGAAATGACTTGTGTGAATTTTTTACCATTTAGCATAAAAACATGTCATTCATAATTTTCTTTTAAGTAAAAAATTAATAAAAATTTAGTAAAAACAATACTATATATCAGAGTTGTTTCACAACTAACTTATGATTTTAAGCAAAAGGAATATAAAAATGAACCACTTGTATTAGACAAGAGTATACAGATCAATTTTTATCTTTGTTAAATGAATAATTTCATAGAAAGCCTTTCAAATTCATTCAAACGAATACCAAGATACATGTTAAATAAGCTGATTTTCCTAGAGCAACTGTAAGAAATGAATTGCCAAGTCCAGTCAATTTCTAAAGACCCTGTGAACTCTTCCAAATCTAACTCTAGGTTAATAAAGTAGAATTATCAGGCAGAAGTGGAATGTCTACAAATAGAAGGTGAGTTACTGTGTGTACTGACGTCAAAGTAGTAAACTTCTTACTCCCCCAAGGCGGGAGGAAAAAAGAAAGGTTTCATTAAGTAGACAGTATTTACTTTCAAATATATAGCAGTGGGTCAAATGAGGAGATGCATAACTGACATCTAAACAAAGAAGATTTTAAAGATATAATGACTAATGTCATTAACAAATAAAATTGCTGTCAGAATACTTAAAAGGTGCAATGAGGAAAAAACATGCTATTATTATTTTAGAAGTGCTTGCTCTGGGAACACAACATTTACAAATCCATTAAGAGAAAACAAAGGGAGGCAGTATGAAGACCATGAAATATAAAACAAGTTTTTGTTTGTCAATGTAGTTGTACAATAGTATGAAAATCAACAATAAATACTTTATGGCATTCTGGTAGCAAAAGAAGCCAAGAATTTGGGTCAACCTGCTATTTTTTCTCTATTCATATTTTGTTACTGCTTTTGCTCTTTCCTCCTAATCTATAACTTCTTTCTTTTCATTTCTTTTCCCTTTTGCCTATGCTTAATTTCTATTGTTATCTAAGACTGCTATTATCACTCATCTAAAGGGTTCTTTCCTTTTTCTAGGCACTGTATTGAGAAAATGTCCAACTGTCCTGAGATAACCTTGAATCACTGTTGTCAATAATGTTGCCAAACGTAATTCCATGATTCAATACAATTATGTGTTATCTAAACTTTACTCAGCCTTTAAGAGTTTTTTTTCCCAATTGCCACTTCTCTGATTTCAACCACTTTTCCAAAAAGATTCTCTAGTTTAGCCAAATATTTGTTCTATGGAAATTTGTCACACATCTATAATATTAATATAATACCTGATATATAAAAAGCTGCCCCTTCAATGTTTGATAGCCTAGCAAGAGTGACAAATAAGCCCTGTAAAATGTGCTAAGTAGTTTATAATGAAAACGCATACTGAAAGTTATAATGTAATTAACTAGCAGTTACTATTTGCCCAACTCCATGTTAAAGACTTTTCAAGACACCATTTCATTTTATCCACAAGGAAGAGGATTTTGCCTCATTTTTAAAAATGAGAAATGGAGACTGTTCAAGGCCACATAGCCAGTGCATGGCAAAAGAGAATTTAAAGCAAGATTTTGTTAATTCCAAACCTAGGGGTTTAACAGTTACAAGTCTTAAAAGAATAGCTAAGTATGAGCCCAATAGAAAAGGGCTATCCTGTGTTTATACTGTGGTCATATCCTCCTATATACATGCATCTCCCCACCTGAATGCCTTTTCTGAAATATTATTTTTCTCTTCTTTAGAACTTGCTCCAAACTCACCTAATGATTCCTTCCTGATAATATTGTTTCACTATAATTGCTCCCTCAGAATCTTTGTTTCATTTCTGAAATATATTTAGAGTATTAAATTTGAACTCATTTGTAAACATTCTTTATATGTAATTTCACTGGTGAATATTCTATGACCTCAACTAGGTATTATCATATTGGAAATAGGTAGCAAGCCAGTATTTCTTTTGACAAGCCTCGGGTACCCAGTGTAATAATTTACTAATGGTGACATAAAAGTAATTCTTGGGGCAGCACAAATCAATGATGAAAGAGTTTTACTGAGTAAAAAGCAGTACTGTTATTTTCCAAATTGTCTTTAGTTATACTCTCCAGAGGTTGATAATAAAACATCATATATTTGATCAAAGAAAAATACAAAAAACATTTACAAAATTTTGAGGAAAGAATAAATAACATAAAAGCAAATATACTCCTATGAAAAAAGAACCCAAATGTGAAACAGGATCTACAATATATAACTTCATCTATTCATGTGTACAGATATTTTCATTTCCCTATAGAAAAGACTACTTAATAACTGTCTAGTAATTAGTCAACTCTCTTGATAGTGAAACAAATAAAAATATACATAATCCTTGATTAGATCCATGGACACAACTGAATATAAGCATTTCATATTTTATGTCTTGAATTGGGAATTTTATATAGCAATTGGTTTTCTATTATAGATATTTTTTCATATGGCTCTTTATATAAACATATTTCTTATGAAACATAAACACAGAGACTTTGTTGTTGCTCTTGCCCCAGACTGTTTAAGGCAGCAAGCAGCATTTGAAGTGCTACCACAGCCATTAAAGATAGGAACAATATGAATTCATAATTTTAAAACATTAAAATATAAAATTAAAAGGCAAAATATGGAGCATCATTTTTACAAAGGTAATGGGGTGGAAAATTCATTATCTTAACAGTGAGCAACAGAATCATTCTTACAAAGGGAATTAATTTAGAAAAAAAATCATTGATAATTCACTTGGGGTGAAAGTAGGATCAAAGAGCCTGCTATGTTAGGCTCCAGTATATAAATAAGGATAGCTAATCTGCTTTACATCATAAATGATCAAAAATGTAAGGATAGGTGGGTACAGAGAAGAGGGCTGACAAGAGGAAGAGAGAGAAAAAAAAGACAGCAGCAGTACTGAATTAAACAAAGGCAGGACATGATGCTGAAAGAAGTGGCAAAATTAAAATCTGGTGTTAGAGTAACAAAAGGACTTTCAAAAACAGAGATGCCTCATATTTCATGTGAAATTATTTGTTAGTACTACACTGAAGTGCTGTCTCTCCAAATCCAGATATTTATAATAAGGTGTAGTTTTTTATGTCTTTTATGGGTAGATTTTGTAAATGAAAATGAATTTCAAATCTGGAACAACACAATGGAAAAACATTCAACAAGCATAGATGACAAAAAGATCTCTAAACCTAATTTATTCAGTAAAAGCAACAGTTCACAGAAAGCAACAATATTGACAATATGAAATTCCTGTTTCACCTTACCTCTGCAAAGGATTTTGTGATTCCAAAAGCAATTTAATTTGAGAGTCTAGTGGATCTTACCAATCTTTGGAAACAAACAGATACACTCTAAGGAATATTTGAAATTTACATGAAATTAGAAAGATGCCAGTTATATAATGATAAACTATAATTTAAATGTTGATATTCATTAAAAATAGATGAAATAATTACATTGGTATGGTACTGGTGAAAAATAAATCAATAAGAGAAGTAGATACTTAGAATAAATTATCCAGATGGAGATATATATAATATCAGCATATCAATGAAATTCAAGCTTATGGTTGGGTATGGTGGCTCATGCCACACCCACGGAAGTGTAATCCCAGCACTTCAGGAGGCCGAGGCAGGTGGATCACAAGGTCAGGAGTTCGAGACCAGCCAGACCAACATGGAGAAACCCTGTCTCTACCAAAAATACAAAAGTTAGCCAGATGTGGTGGCACACGCCTGTAAACCCAGCTACTAAGGAGGCTGAAGCAGGAGAATCGCTTGAACCTGGATGGTGGAGGTTGCAGTGAGCCAAGATTGTGCCACTGGACTCCAGCCTGGTGGACAGGGACAGACTCCGTCTCCCATTAAAAAAAAAAAAAAAAAAAAAAAGATTCAAGCTTATTTGCTGGCACTGGTCATCTTTGTTCAAAAGAAACTATAGGTTTCCACTTATATCAAATTGAAGTAACAGATACCAGGCTTTATGTGCCCATCTTATTAAGAAAACCAGAATAACTATATAAAAACACTGTTTCCAGGCAATGAACAACAAGAACGCTGAACTATGACTCTGAGAGAAGGGAAACGAGAAAATGAATCCCCAGGCAGTCTCCAAGAGGTAGCAGAGAAAGAAGGAAGCCATACAGAGCTTTGCTATCTCACTGAGTTGGGGAGACACAGTTCAGTTTGGGGAGGCCAAGGCAGCTAAAATTTGTGGGAAACAATACTGAGGATACTAAGGCTATCAAAATATAGATCTCTAAAGATCTGCATGGAGATCCATTCCAGATATTAACTCACAATTGATCTGCCCACGTGTGAGTAGAAATCACTTAAGTCCAGGAAAAGAATCACTGGAAAACTGTAGAGCAAACAATTTTCAGAGTTCACAATAGTTCAAAAGACAGATTTCCACCGTTTAGAATGAAGAAATATCCAAGAACAGTGGGGACATTCAGAAGAGACCCCAGAGAGTCATGCTTTAGTGAGTGCAGCTGGAGAAAAATAGACATATCATCTACAAGAGAACAAAGATGAGAATTACAGCCAACTTTTCATCAGAATCTGTCAAAGACAATGGAGCATACTTTAAAGCACTAAAACAAAACAGTGAAATCATCAATTTACCCACCTAAGCCCAACAAAAATATCTTTTAATAATTAAATACATTTTTCAGACAAAAACTAAAAAAATTATTACTATTATATAAGAAATGATAAAGCAAGTTCTTAAAGTAGATGTAAAATTATATAAATAGAAATTTGCATCTATACAAAACAATAAAGTTATAAAAATGGCAAATGTATGATTAAGCATATAAAGATTCTCAGTTTAAATGCTTTAATAATAATTGTTTAAGGCAAAAATGATGGCCCATTATTGTAGGGTTTAGTAAACTATAAAAGTAAGAAAACAGGGAAGAGGAGGAAAAGTGGAAGCATACTATCATAAGATTCTTACACTTTTACATGAAATGGAATAACATTATTTGGTGGTAAACTCTGAAAAGTTAAACATCATGTTGTCAACTTTGGAGTAAATACTAAACAAATAAACAAAAAGGCGCATATGCTGAGACAAGAGTGAAAACAAAATATCATATGTCCATTTTATCTAAAAGAAAGAAAAAATAGGGTGACAGTAACAAGAACAGACAAGAGAAATAGAAAACAAACACCAAGATAGATTTAAACCTACACATAGAAATAATTACATGGAAAATAAATGGTCTAAATACTCTCATTAGAAGGTAGAGCTTATCAAATTAAATTAAAAAAAAAAACTACCATCTAACCAGAAAAACTACTTGAAATACGAAAAAAAAGATTAAAAGTACAGGCTGAAAGATAATATGCAAAAACTAACCAAAAGCAAGCTGGAATTTCTATATTAGTATCAGAAAAGAAGTTCTGAGAGCAATGAGTAATATTAATACAAAGAAGGCAGTTACATAATGATAAAGGGGTCAATTCATCAGGAGGACATAATAGTCCTAAAAGTTCATGCATTTAATAAATATATTTAAAATACATGAAATAAAAGCTTATATTAAAGAGAATTAGAAAATACATAAATTAGAGACTTCAACATGTCTTTCTCAGCAACTGATAAAACAAGTAGAGAAAAAAAATCAGTACATATATAGAAGACTTAATACTATTAACTGACTTGATCTAATTAACATTTGTAGCCCACTCCATATTTATAAAGTGCATGTGGAACAATCACCAAGATGAATCGCATTCTGGATCATAAAAATCTCTTAATAAATTTAAAAGATTAAAATTATATAAAGTATATGTTTCACACAATAACATAATTAAATTATAAATCAGTAACATAAATATATATGGAAAATCCCAAATATTAGAATCCCAATACTCTTTCAAATGACACATGGATCAACAGAATTATAATAGAAATTAGAAAACATTTTGATTGAAAGAAAATGAACACACATCATGTCACAATTTTTGGAAAGCAATTAAGTCAGTGCTTAGAAGTAAATAGGCTTAAATGCTAATGTTAGAAAAAGAAAAAAAAACCTCTTAAATCATCTTGCTTAAGCTTCCATCTTAAGGAAGTTAAAAAAAGGTAAGAAAAATTGAACCCTAAAATAAACAGAAAGAAGAAAATAATAAAGGTGAAAGTAGAAATCTATGAAATAGAAAATGGACAAACAGTACAGAACATCAATAAAACCAAAAGCTGGTTATTTAAAAGAATACAACTGGTAACCCTCTAACCAGATTTATCAAGAAAAAGGAGTAAGAGAGAAGACATCACTCAGATTATACATGCATCAAAAGCATAAGGAGAAAATATTATGAACAACAAATGCCAATATATTCAATAACTTATGAAACAAAAAAAAATCCTTGAAAGATGTGACTCAACATGAAATAGGTAATATAAATATCCATTCTCAAAAAAAGATGTTAAACTTAAGTTTAAAAACCTTCTCAAAACAAAATTTCAAGTCATGATAGCCTCACTGGGGAATTCTATCAAACGTTTAAGCAAAAAAAACAAAAACAAAACTAAATTGATTCAACATAAACTTTTTTCAGAAAATCCAAGAGGTAGGACATTTCCCAACTTATATGATGAAGCCAACATTATACTAATTCAAAACCAAAAGCATTACAAGAAAGGAAAACTACAAATCAATATTTGTTATGATCACAAACATAAAAATAAGTCCTTAACATTATTTCAACAAATTTAATTTCCCAATATATAAAACACATAATAATAAAACATGACTAAGTGAATACAAGATGGAATTATGATTCAAAAAATATATTATGTAATCCCCCATAACAACAAACTAAAAAATAAAAGAAAAAAAAATATGATCATCTCAACAGATGTCAAAAAGCATTTCACAGAATTTGATGCCTATTCATGATAAATATTTTAGGCAAATTAGAAGTGAACTTCTCAATCTTATACATGGCATCTGTTATGGACTGCACTGCATCCCCCCAAAATTCATATGTTGAATCTCTAACCCTCAATCTGACTGTATTTGGAGATAGGGTCTTTAAGGGCATAATTAAGGTAAAATAAGGTAGCAAGGGTGGGGCCCTAATCTGACAGGATTAGTGTCCTTATAAAGAAAGGAAGAGACAGCCAGGCACTGTGGTTCATGCCTGTAATCCAAGCACTTTGGGAGAGGGAGGATTACGAGGTCAGGAGATGGAGACCATCCTGGTCAACATGGTGAAACCCTGTCTCTACTAAAAATACAAAAAAAAAAAAAAAAAAAAAAAAAAAATTAGCTGGGCGTGGTGGCAGGCACCTGTAATCCCAACTACTCAGGAGGTTGAGGCAGGAGCATCACTTGAACCCGGGAGGCGGAGGTTGCAGTGAGCTGGTATCATGCCACTGCACTCTAGCCTGGCAACAGAGCAAGACTCCATCTCAAAAAAAAAAAAAAAAGAAAAGAAAAAAAAAGAAAAGAAAAGAAGAGGCACCATAGCTCGCTCGCTCTCTCTCCCCACCCCCTATGAGAAAATAAATTGCCATTATTTAAGCCACCCTGTCAGTGATATTCTTTTATAGCAACCTAAGAAGACTAATATAGCATCTGTGAAAAGCCTACAGCTAACATGCTTCTTTATATGGTGAAATACTGAAAGCACTGAATGCTTTCTCTCCAAGTTAAGAAACAAAAAAGGATGTCTGCTATTGCCACTTATATATTCAATATTGTACTGGACACGTAAGCCAGTAAAAGAAGGCAGGAAAAAGAAAAAAAAAAAAAAAAGGCATACAGTTTGAAAACAAAGGAAAAAAATATATTTTCAGGAAAAAAAAAAATTGTCCATAACTGTCTATGAAGAAAACGCTGAGGAATCCACATGAAGATACTAGAACTAATAAGTTCACCAGGTACACAGGATGCAAAGTCTACACAGAAGAATCAAAAATGGTATTTCTATACATTAAAAACAAAAATTAGAAATTAATTGTTATTGTATCTTTTTTGAGATGTGTTTGCCACGTTACCCACGCTGGTGTCAAACTCCTGAGCTCAAAGACATCCATCCACCTCTGCCTCCCAAAGTGCTAGGATTACAGGCGTGAGCCACTGCGCCCAGCCAGAAATTAAAATTTCTTAAGTGCCACTTCAAATGACACCAAAATATGAAATGTTTAGGAATAATTGCTTTAAATATACGCAAGTCTTGTGCCCTGCAAATGACAAAACTTTGCTGACACAAGTTAAAACTGACATAAATAAGTGAAAAGACAGCAACTGAGTCTTTCGGTTTATGAAATACTCACTATTGTTACAATGTCAGTTCTCCCCAAATTGTTCTATTGACCAACAAAATCGAAATTAAAATTTCAGCAGGCTTTATTGTAGATGTGGACACATTTTTCTTATACTTTATGTGGAAGCACAAAGGACATTAGTCATTAAGGAAATGCAAGTTAAAACCACTATAAACCCAGGAGCCGGGTGGGGTGGCTCACGCCTGTATTCCCCGCACTTCGGGAAGCTGAGGCGGGCGGATCACACGGTCAGGAGATTGAGACCATCCTGGGTGACACGGTGAAACCCCATCTCCACTAAAAATACAAAAAATTAGCCGGGCATGGTGGCAGGCACCTGTAGTCTCAGCTACTCGGGGGGCTGAGGCAGGAGAACATCACGAACCCGGGAGGCGGAGCTTGCAGTGACCCAAGATAGTGCCACTGCACTCCAGCCTGGGTGACAGAGCGAGACTCTGTCTCAAAAAAACAAACACAAACAAAAAAACAAAAAACAAAAACAAAAAAACCCCAATCTATATCCAATAGTTAAAATTTAAAAAACTGGCCATACTAAGTGTTGACAGGCATGTGAACAACTAGAATTCTCATACACTGCTAGTGGAAATGCAAAATGGTTCAGACATTTATAAAACAATTTGGCATTTTTTTATTTTATAAAGTTACACATGTAAACATATACTTACTTCAACTCATCAAACTCACTTCTTTTTAATTTACCCCAGGAAAATAAAAACTTATATCCATGAATGGACCTGTATGAGAATGTTCATAATAGCTTTATTCATAAAAGTCAAAAACTCAGCCAAATGTATGATACCTAAATGTCCACATGTGGATAAACAAGTTGTAGGATAGCCATAAAACTGATTACTACTCAACAATAAAAAGAAGAAACTACTTGAACATGAACAACATAGATGAATCTCACAAGCATTATCCTGAGTGAAAAAAGCCAGACATAAAAGACTATCTGCTGTAGTCTTTTATGTAAAACCTAAAAACTGTTGTGTAGAAAGCATGACAATAGCTGCCAGAGTTCAGCAATAGAGGAGGAGGATTGACTGCACAGGGACATGAGAAAAACTGTTGTGGAGAAGGAAATATTCTCTACTTGAATGTAGGGGGCTATATACCTATTAATGCATGTATGCAAATTGTACTCCAATAAGGGTGATTACAAAAATAAGAAGAAACTGTATTGAAATGCATAAAAAAATTAATGAGAAAAAAGCATAGGTATTTCAGTGGAGATAGAAGGAAGGTAAGAAGAAAACCCCATTCACGGCCGGGCGCGGTGGCTCACGCCTGTAATCCCAGCATTTTGGGATGCAGAGGCGGGCAGATCACAAGGTCAGGAGATCGAGACCACAGTGAAACCCCGTCTCTACTAAAAATACAAAAAATTAGCCGGCGCTGTGGCGGGCGCCTGTAGTCCCAGCTACTCGGGAGGCTGAGGCAGGAGAATGGCGTGAACCCGGGAGGCGGAGCTTGCAGTGAGCTGAGATCGCACCACTGCACTCCAGCCTGGGCAGCAGAGCCAGACTCAAACTCAAAAAAAAAAAAAAAAAAAAAGAAAAGAAAAGAAAACCCCATTCATTTAGTTTCTAGCTCTTGAACATCCCCAACATGGAAGACCTAAACTTCCTCAGAGCATAGTCTGAAAACATGTTTTACAACTGAAGCTTTTTAAATCAATAAGGAAGGCTGTGCTATTCAATAAAGGTACTAGCCATTGGAAATAAAACATTAAACTTTTGCCTTAAATCATATATAAGAATAAATTCCTTATAGAATTAAACATAAGAATCAAACTTCAAAAAGTAGCTGAAGAAAAATTTAAATAATTAATCTTATAACTTTATATAGAAAAAGCTTTTGTAAGCATAGCTCCACAGCCAGAAACCAGAAATAAGGACAAGATAAATGGATATTGAGAGGAAATAAAAATAAAATTAAAATGGACAATTTAGGGGAAAATGCTAAAATATAAATGAGACAAATTATTAATATCCTCAATAAATACAAGGAGTTATTTCATAGAAATAAGAAAAAGAGGCCCATACTAATGAAAACGAAAAAGATACAACCAAGTTATTCACAAAAGAAGTGCGATGGCTACTAAAGATTTTAAAATGTATTCAACGTCAATAAATAAAAATGCTGAGGTACCAAATTTTACCCACCTAGTTACTTGTAAGAGTGTGATAAAGGTGAACTTTCAAATACCCCTGATGAAGTGTAAACATATATCTTTCTAGAAAGTATTTTGTAATAAACATCAAACGTCTAAAATTTTATTTTTAATTTTAAAATTTATTCTATAATCAGATAGATATTAAAAGCCATTTCAGAATTGTTCATATGGTGAAAAAGTAGATATTCTAAATGTTTATCAATATCAGATGCCACAGACAGCATTTTTAATGCAAAATCATTAAAAATGAAGACATAGGCTGTAGGTAGTGGCTCATGCCTGTAATCCCAGCACTTTGGGAGGCCAAGGCAGGTGGATTACTCCTGACTTGAGGTCAGGAGTTTGAGACCAGCCTGGCCAACATGGTTAAACCCCATGTCTACTAAAAATACAAAAATTAGATGGTATGGTGGTGGGTAAATGTAATCCCAGCTACTCAGGAGGCTGAGACAGGAGAATCACTTGAACCTGGGAGGCGGAAGTTACAGTGAGCCGAGATCACACCACTGCACTCCAGCCTGAGCAATACAATGAGACCCTATCTCAAAAAAAAAAAAAAAATATATATATATATATATATAAATCAATAATTATTGACATAGAAAGATGTACAAAGCAAGTTGCTAGATAAAATATGATATCTTCAGAGTAAACTTACTGAAAAAAATCTATCATCCTACTCATCTCAACGCTGATCTCCTCTCTTCTCTGAACACACACACGTGCACACACATACATGCTTGCACGTGCACAGAGATACACCCATGGGTCTGGAAAGTATATAATAAACGATCAATACAAGTTATCCATGAATGGTAAAATTAGGAAAAATTTTATTTTCCTCTTTATATTTGTCTATATTATCTAAATTATTTATGTGTAATAAAAAAAGATTTTTATGGACTATTTGTAAGTTCAAATTTCAAATTGGGCAAAAGAAAGTAAATTTGGAAGTTTTCTAGAAATTAAAAAATAAGTTGTAGCTGGTCATCATAATCAAAGTTTACATAAAATACAATCTGCGATAATTTTTTTAAAGTGTCAGAATAAAATATTAGAAAAATGCCTTGAGGAGTTCTTTCCCACATGAAATGCTACTTAAGGACCTACTAAACAATGTCCTTCCACTACCCTTACCCCTCATGCTTTATGTTATGATGACTTTATAGCTCCAATAAAAGATAGCCCAGGCTTTAAGTTTCATTTCATTTAAAATTATTTATCAGCTAGGTCTTAAGAAAATAAAATGAAACTGTGGTTTGCATCTTATTTGAGAAAGATAACCTTGAATCTTAAACCTTCTCTGGCATTTTCTTGATCTTTACTAACCATGACCAAGGTAGAATGGTCTCATCTGCAAATTACTAAAAATAATCAGCTCTTAGAAGTGACTTTGGATGAAGCAATGTTAAATTGGTCAGGAAATTTTTTTGAGGCATCACTATTATTAACTCCCAATTTTTTCATTTCACTCTGCCACTGATGCTTGGCAGGTTATAATTTTTCATTTTTGCACTTGGATGAAGCTCAGTGAAGTAGAGATTATGGAGATAGTGGTGAAGAATTTTTACAATGGGATTTTCCTCATCACTCCATAATATTAGGTTACAAAATGGATCTCTATTTGAGACAACTTAGCTGAAGACACATAATCAGACTGTTAAGATAACAGTAATGACCTACAGTATATTTTAAGTTTTTGAAAAGTGCTGCCTTCTATTTAGAGAGTTGATGTTATGACCAATTTGTGTACTTGGAACCATTTCCATTGGTGGAGATGGTTTACGCTGATTCTCCTTTTGACATCGTCATGCCTTCATGAGGTAGTATGCTGGAGTTAAAGAAAATGACTATAAAAACAGAAAACACTTTTCTATATGAGATGTCTAGTGACACGGCTTGAAAATGAACTTGTACTACTACTAATGAAGAAGAGCTAATCTTAAACAGGTGGCAACTATTTTTTGTGCATTCTTTCTCTTTCTTTATTTTCATAAAACCAGTTCCAATGCCAGTAGTCAGGTATGGTGACATGTATCTATACCCATATTCTTTCAGAATCTCCTTTCAGATGCTACTTACTCCTGACCACGATATAATAGGCAGTAAACAAATGTAAACTCTCATTCCTTTAAGTAAGAGAGGGTAGAATTCCTTTAAAACTCAAGAATGATTCTCTGCAACAGAAGACAATGTTTAAACAGATAGTTAGGATGGAGGCCTAGAGACCAGTCTCCTCCACTCTGCATAAACTAAGAAAAGCCCAATTAAGTCTCCAATTCTCTTATCTCGATTCTACCAATAGCATCCAATTGCATGTAGAGCCATGCCCGGTTTGAATACCAAACTAGAAACAAGTACTTCCTAGAAAAACCATTTAATATCCCCAGTGTATCACTCCATATTCCTTAAGAAGGAAGCTAAATTGCTATTCCCCCCCAAAAAACATTTGCATTGGGGTATTGGTTCTAACTGTGGAATATTCTGTTCCCCTAAAAATTTATATATTATTTTACCATAGAACATTATACTTTCGCAATACAATTTAGATATAAATGAATCTTTTACCTGCTCTTTATTTGTCCAACCACTGGCAAAATATATAAACTGAGAGAATAGCTGCATAGTTAAGCACTCTCCTTTGAGTGCCTACAATAGCTGAGAATTTAACAGATCATGTGCTTTTGTAGAATAGCCTAGAGTAACATTTTGTTTTAACTAAAGTTGTAGAATAATATGCAAAAATGAAATTAACCATACATCCAGGTAAAGCTAGGCCTCTAGTCTAAATGTATTTTAAAAACAACTGCTAAAAATCTAATATCAAATATACACATTTTCTCTATTAATCTGTATATTTTATTAGAAGAATCTTTGAAAGAAGGGTTAATTATATTTCAATAAAAGAAAAATTCTGACCCAAATTTGGAAATCTTTTTGTATTTGTAAAATTATTAAATGTTTAAAGGAAGTCTATATTGTTCTTCTTATATTAGAAGACAACCAAGTGAAATGTTTACCAACTCCAGATCATTTCCTTTGTTCTAAATTGCAGACTTTTAGAAATTTTTATAATAAATTTCATGCATAGCATTTCTAGTATTAAGTGAAATAAGCACAAATCTCCATGAGCTATTTCAGTCTTAAGTAGTCAAATAATTAAACTAATATTTTTTTAAGTATTTTTGAAAAACCATAAGTCTTCTTATAAAAAAATAGAGTTTGGGCAATTATATTTTTATCTGTAAAGTACATTAAATCAGATCTTCAAAAATAAATATTATCTATACCTTACGACAAATGCTGATTTTGATTAACTCCTTTTTAAAAAAAAATTTTTGAGTTGTTTTTAATTACTGACTAGCATAAGCATAATAAGATGAAAAACATAAATGGTTAAGTTATGGTTAGGTTTTCTTAAGAAAAACATATCATGGACTCTTTGTAGTAACTGGAAAAGCCTTATGTTAATTCAGAAACATGGCAGACATTTTCTACATTAGAGTACTCAGGCATACTACCTGGGAGATGTCAAACACTGTCTCATGGCCTATATGTCCCTTGATGCCTTACAAATTTTATCTTCAACTCTCAGAAATCTAAGCATAGCCAAATAGCTCATTCCAATCTGCGCTGTTTCCAAATTGAATACCCCATCCCTCTACATTGTCAAAGTTTTCTGCAAGCAGTAATATGAAAGATAAGATTTCTTTTTTCTTTTTTTTTTTTTTTTTAAGACGGAATATCACTCTGTCGTCTAGGCTGGAGTGCAGTGGCACGATGTCAGCTCACTGCAACCTCCACCTCCCAGGTTCAAGCAACTCTCTTGCCTCAGCCTCCTAAGTAGCTGAGACTACAGGCACGCGCCACCACGCCTGGATAATTTTTGCATTTTTTGTAGAGTCAGGGTTTCACCATGTTGGCCAAGCTGGTCTCGAACTTCTGACCTCGTGATCTACCCAACTCGGCCTCTCAAATTGCTAGGATTACAGACAGGAGCCACCGTACATGGCAAGATTATTTTTTATTCGTATCAAGCTTGCTACATAACACCCTGGAAACACAACAGTTAGAAAAGCAAAACGTTGCTGAAAATTTGGAAAAATTATTACTCTCCCCATTAACAGTTTCCCTATTCAAAATAGTCAGGTTTAATATGCATACATCTGAATACTAAATCAATATTCAAATGAAAATAACTGACTAATAAAAATCACAATTTAAAAAATAAAATATTTGAGGTAATTTAATGACCATAAATAATGTGTCATAATGCTACTTATTAGGCCATTGCAACACAGTTATTAAATAAGTATGATGCCTTTCAAGAGTAGAATTACTGCAGGTAGTTAGGACAGCAGAAGAAATTTTGTGCAGTTAAAAAAATTAAAAAGTATCACAGGAATGTAAATTTGAAGTGAACTATAACTGTTATATTTTCTAACAACAACAACAAAAATCCATTTAGAGCAATGCTTTTTAAGCATGGTTAACCTGAAATTAAGAAAATGTATACTTTGCAAATCAGACAGTATGTCTTATTTAACAGATGACTGCTTTCAGGCTATCATGGGAAAATAATGGAAGGGAAAACACTAGTCTTCAAGCATGCATTAAAGTCTTCTATTCTGCTCCAGAGGAGAAAAGAGTAACTTTCACTTAAGCTTCTCTATTTTCTTTCTTAACCTATAAAATAAAAAACTAATCCAAGAAAAATAAACTTAATATGATCAAAAAATAGCTCTTACATAAGCAATCTTTAATTCGAAACTATAATAAACTACTGTTAAAGAAGAGAAAGACAGAAAACTATAAACAAGTAAAAGAAATGAGAGAATATATTAAAAATTAATGAAACGAAAAATAGAAAACAATAGAAAATTCAATATCAAAAATTGATTTTTTGAAAGAATTAGGTGGAGAACAATAAACTTCTAGCCAGATTAATGAGATCAAAAGAAAGAAAAAAGATATAAATTACCAGTATAAGAAATCAGAAATAAGGCATCACTCCAAATGCTACAGCTATTATAGTATTAAGAGAATATTACGAAAAATTTTAAACCAATACATTCTACAACTTAGATGAAATGGAAAAAAAATTCTTTAAAGACACAAACTGCCAAAGCTCATTCAAGAATAAATAAATAGCCATTTATTGTCCTATACCTTTTAAAGAAATTGAATTTATAGTTAAAACTCTTCCCAAAAATAAAAATCCAGACCCAGATGGCTTCACTGGAAAAAAATTCCTAAATACTTAAAAAGCAAAGTCTCAAAAATCTACCAGAAAACTAAAAGGAAGGAATATTTCTCAACATTTTTGTGGTCAGCATTATCCTACTACTATCATAGTGCAAGAAAAAAAAAATTGAGACCTATATGCCTTATGTAAGCAAATGTAAAAATTAAAATAAAATTTTATCCAGTACAGGCCGGGCACAGTGGTAGGCGCCTATAATACCAGCTACTCGAAAGGCTGAGGCTCGAGAATTGTTTGAACCCGGGCAAAGGAGGTTGCAGTGAGGTGAGACTGCGCCACTGCAGTGCAGCCTGGGCGACAGAGCAACACTAAGTCTCAAAAAAAAAAAAAAAAAAAATTATCCAATAGAATCCAAAAATATAATGACCAAGGTGAATTTAGCCATTTATCCCAGGGATGCAAGGTCAGCTTAACGTTTAAAAAGTAATCAATATAATTCACCATAATAACAGACTGATAAAGAAAAAATATGATATTTTCAATGCATGCAGGAAAATTATTTACACAATCCCTATCCATTCACAATAAAATTTCTCAGCATACTAGGGATAAAAGGATAGGAATAGAAGGAAACTTCCTCAACATGATAAAGGCATTTAAAAAAAAAAAGTCCATTTAACATCATATTTCATAGTGAAAGAGTGAATGTTTTCCTCCCAAAATCAGGAAGAACACAAAGTTGTTTGATCTTACAACCTTGATATAACATTACACTGGAGGTTCTAGCCAGAGAATTGTGTGCACGTGTGTTTGGGGAGTAGGAGGAGGGGAAAAAATAAAATACATTCAGATTGGGAAGGAAGAACCAAAACTGTCTTTATAAGTGATCATATAGGACATGATCATCTATTACAGATATCCCTAAAGAATTTACCAAAAATGGCTATTACAAATAAATGATTTTAGTAAGGTGGTAGGATCCAAGATCCACATATAATATATAAAACTATATTTCTATATGCTGGCAACAAATAATCAGAAATTCAAATTTAGAAAAATAAAGTTATCTGAAATCACATCAAAATTATGAAATATTTAAAGATAAACTTGACAAAAGGTGTACAAGACCTATAAAGGGAAAATAAAACACTGCCAAGAGAAATAAAAAAGATATATGTAAACAGAGAGGCACACCTTTTTTCAAGGGTCAGAAGACTCAATAGCATTAAAATGACAATTCTCCCCAAACTGATGCATATATTCAACATATCCTGAACAAAATCCCAGCAGGATTTTTACAGAAATTTAAAAACTTATTCTAAAATTCATGTAGAAATCCAAAGAACCTAGACTAGCCAAAATAACTTTGAAAATGAAGAATAAATTTGTAGTTCGGCTAACTCTACCTTATTAGAAGCCTTATTAGAAAGCTATAGTAGCAAAGAAAGTACAGTGTCAGTTTAGAGATAACCAAATAGATCAATGAAATAAAAGAGAGATCCCAACGAGAGACCCACATATACATGGACAACTGATTTCTTTACCAATTAAAAAAAAAGACAATTTAGTGGAAAATGGATAGTCTTTTCCATAACTGATGGTGAAACGATTAAAAATCCATATGCAAACAAAAAGAAAGGCAAGTTGACCCATAATTTAATACATAAAAAATATTCAAAATGGATCACAGATCTAAACTTAAAACTGTAAAACTTTTAGAATAATACATACAAGAAAAGCTTTGTGTGCTTGGGATAGGGATAGGCAATGATGTCTTAGTATAATACCATAAAAGCACACTCTATAAAAGAACAAAGTGGAAAACTGAGTTGCATCAAAATGAAATACTTCTACTATTTAAATGACACTGTTAAAACAATGAAAAGACAAGTCACAGGATAGGAGAATATCTCTGCAAATTATGTATCTGACAAACTTGTATCCAAAATGTAGGAGGAACTCTTATATCTCAACAACATAAAGAACTTTCAAAACTTAACAAAAACCCAATTGAAAATCTGATAACAGATTTACACAGACATTTCATCAAAGAAGATACAATAGTTTCCCTTATCCCGGGAGTATGTGTTCCAAGATCCTCAGTGAATGCCTAAAACCACAAATAGTACCAAATCCTACATACATATTTTCCTATACGTACATGCCTATAATAAAGTTTAATTTATAAATTAGACACAGTCTAATAACAGTATAATTAACAATCATAACTTTGCATAATTAACAATTATAACATGAAAAAGATTAATTATAATAATATACTTTAATAAAAGTTTTATGACTACATTATCTCTCTCAAAATATCTTACTGTTCTGGACTTACCCTAGTTTTTCTTTACCACAGGTTACTAAAACCATGGAAAGTGAAAATGAGGATAAGGATGGACAATTGTAAATGGATGGCAAAAAAGCAAATGTAAACATGTTCAACATCAGTAATCATTAGGGAAATGCACATTAAAACCACAAGATACCACTATGCTTCTATTAGAATAGCTAAATATAACCACACCATAGGAAGTGTTAGCAAGATGTGGAGAATATAGAACTCTCATACACTGCAGACTGAGATGTAAATGTACATCCACTTTGGAAAATAGTTTGATAGTTTCTTTAAAAGATAAACTATATATAAACATATATAAACTATATATAAACAAATATATGTTTATCTTTTAAACTATAATATATACATTATGCAATCTAGCCATTCCCCTTATTTTCCCAAGAGAAATAAAAGCATAGGTCTATACACAGTCTTATACCTGAATGATCCTAGCAGCTTTATTTGTAAGAGCCAAAAACTGGAAAGTCTCAAATGTTTATTAACAAGGAAAAAGATTAACAAATTGAAGCTTACTAAAGCTTATCTATACAATGGAATACTACTCCACAAAAATATTTTTAAACATAAATGATTAATACACAATGATATGCATGAATCGCAAAACTATGACTAAAGAAGCCATAAAGAGCATATACCAAATGATTTAATTTATATAAAACCACACAAATGAAAACTAATATATAATGAAAGAAAGCAGATCAGTGGTTGCCTGGGAACCAGGGGAAGGGCAAGAAGTAAAGATTACAAAGAGGCATCAGGAAACTTCTGGGGGTGAGGTACATGTTTACTACATTGATTATGGTGATGGTATCACGGGTATAAACATATGTCAAAACTTCACAAAATGTATACTTTACACATATGCCCTTTCCTGTATATCAATTATACTTCATTAAAGCTGTTAAAAATTGAAAAAACAGAAATAAGCATTCTAAAATGTTAGGATTCACCAACTTTCACTTGAACCACTTAACTATTTAACCTGAACCATGTTTGTACTGAAAATATTTTGTTAATTTTAATTCCAAAGATACCACTTATCAGGTATATCTTTCAGTTGTTTACATTAAAGACTCCAGTACTGATAAGCATTAGAATTAAATATATTGTCACATATTTTAGTCTAAGTCCTCTAACTTAAAATTATCACAAGCAATTAACAAGAAATTGAACTATCATTTATTCATTCAAAAGATATTTATTAAGTGTTACAGTCTGTGCCAGCTTCAAAAGATAAAAAGATAAATAAGACTGAGTCTCCACCATCAAGAAGTCATGCCTTAGTGAGGAAGACAGACATTTATGAAGATAATTTTCAAAAGATGTGACAATCGCAATAATAGATAGATGTAGAACTGTGTTCAGGCATAACATGACCAAGGAGGAAGTATACCTAAAGAGTCAGGAGCAAGAAATATAACAAAGGATATGGAATGAAGGGTTTCTTTTTGTTTCTTTTTTTTAAATGGAGATCATATCTTGCTATGTTGCCCAGGCTGGTTTTAAATTCCTGGGTTCAAGACAGGAGTTTAATCCTTGGCCTCCCAAAGTGCTGGAATTATAGGTGTGAGCCACTGCACCCAGCTGTGAAAGCTTTCCAAAAGAAAATCTTCTAAGCTAAGTGTAAAGTAAGTAGCAATATTACAATATCGTGAAGACAAAAAGCTCCTCCTCTGACCCCACTGACACAAGTTCCAAGACTACACAAATTTTAATATGAATATGAAGATGAATATATGAGAATGATACCCCTGTAGAAATAAAAAAAAGAGAAAGATTCTGAAAAGTATTACCTGTTTGCATATCATCTATGCCTCCAATATATTAAAATGTTTTGGCAAAATAATTGATGGGCAAATGCTACAAGACTCCAGTTAGGAATTTAAAGGTAAAGGTTGTTTTAAATAGCTTTAAATGTAATTACACATTTTTACTGAAAAGCAAGTAATGGAACAAGTAAATTATGGGGTTAGGACAGAGAATGTATCAGAATGCTGGCTATGTTATTATTTTTATCACTTACAATGAACTAATGCATTAATGAACACATTCAGTCTAGATCTTATTGCTGACATGTTCGTCTTTAACTTCTTGGATTGTTATACCCCTCAAGGAGTTTCACAGAATTATGGAGGTTATGAAGGTAAATAAATGGTTTTGTAACTGTTCTAACACAACCTGAGTTCACTGTTATTTAATTATTCTATTATTTCAGTACCCATCAGAATAATAAGCTCATAATAAGCCCATCTCATCAAGGTCAAGGGTAGCAGTAAGATGGAAACTTTAGATTTTAAAACACTGTTAACTGAGGGTACTTAAAAGAGTAATAATTCCAACCCCTTGAGTACTACACAGATAATAACACATATATGGCCAAATCCTTTCCTTTACCCAATTCTTTCACATACATATAAAATATATAAATATATACATACATATAGACACACACACACACACCATAAGTTGGCATCAATGAATACCTATCTTCAACATTCAGAAAGAATTCACTGTCCTATAATCTGGGCAAAGGAAAAGTGAACCCCTACAGTTATGACCACAAAAGTATCTAAGAAATGAACCAAAAACATTACCAACATCTAATGTCAACACAAAGATAGCAAAATACTAATAGAAGTTACATTTTCTCCTTAGCATATTTGGCACTTCAAGATGTGTCTAGGCTATTCATAGTAAATCAAACAAAAAAAAAAAAAAAAAAAATGCAAGGCAATAGAGAGTATGTGCACAGACTGAGCTGGGAAATAGTGACGGATGCTTAATGAGGTCATGGAACAAATCAACACAGCTGGCCTGCTGACTGTTCATTAGCTACCCTGCAAGAGCCAGAGGTGCCCCACCTAGCACAGCTGCCAAACCAAAAGAAAGCATTGCTGAAGTCCAAGAGCACACTCATACGATCAAAAAATTTTAGCTAGAAAGGCCTAGGAGGTCACATAGTTCAGTGTGTACAGATCCATAGGTTGCTGTTGCATTTCCATGGCTGTATGAACATCCTGAAATTACATACAAAGTTTTCTGTATGCATGCATAAGAACTACGGATCTAATTCAGTCATTCATTTAATGGAAACCATTCCACTGAAATTGAATTACAGCTCAATAGTACTAAATTAGAAGTAGAATCTCTTGAGTCCCAGCTATTTTTATTTATTTTTTGATATCACACCAAGTCTATTAAGTACTAAAAATGTTAACTGCAGCAGAAAAAGACATACAGCTGGAATCCCTAATCCTTGATTTTCTAAGAGATTCAGTATCCCCTGTGAACCTCTCAATAAGCTCTCCACAAGTCCATTTACATTGCCCTTCGTTGTGAAAGTGCCAAACATAACCTGTGTGATATATGTGTTCTGGCAGCCTTGTAATTGAAACAATATCCAAAACAAGTAGCTCATGCCCTGGTGGTATGTCAGTAACCAAAAGTAGTCTGCCACAATACTCAGGGAGAAATGAAAGGACATAAAAAGTTTTGGGAATAAATGTGTTCAAGAACAGGGTTATGTAGTTACTTACAGAGCCTAGTAAATAGTTGATGCTCATTAAATGTTTTCTGAACTAAACTGAACTGGTATATAAGCCATCTAATAAATGATTCCCAAATGAGGAAGAATTCTTGCTCAAGAATTGCCTCCCTTATGAATGCAGTAAGGCTGTTTTTGTTTGTTTGGTTTTGTTTGTTTTTTAATATAAGCTTTCCTTAAGCAACTCTACACATATTGCTGAATCCTTCATTTATTCTAAAATGGCTCTGAATTTACAAATAGATGGCAGGACTTTTATATGCTCAATAAATAATGTGGGACTTTCTCAGCGTTGCTGTTATTAAAAAAAAAAAAAAAATCTCTCCAGTAAATATTTTAGCTAATGAATAAGAATATCTCATCAAATTAATAACATTATTAGACTCACTTTCAGATGGTTTAACAGTGGTCTTTGGGGTGTAATAACATATTGCTGACTTGGGCAGGCTGCCACTGGACTGAATATAAATTTGCACAGAGCAAATTCTACATCTGAAAATTCCATAATTACCTCAAACTGATCATGCCCCAATCTAAATAAAGTGCTTTCCCCTGAAAACCCTGCTTCTTTTCACCTATTGCCTATTGTGATTAGCAGCATTAAAATCTATCCTTCCAATGTAAAAAGCTTACTGAACTGTCCTCTTCTTTGCCTAAAACATCCAATGAATAATTCAATCAAATCAAATATATCTCATAAATATCAAATTCATACCGTCCTCTTTTTCTTATCGTCATTACCTTGTTAAAAGCCCTTTATCACCTTCTGCCTGAACTCAAATCTCCCCGTACTTCTTCTTTTATTATTATTATACTTTAAGTTCTAGGATACATGTGCACAACATGCAGGTTTGTTATATATGTATACATGTGCTATGTTGGTGTGTTGCACCCATTAACTAATCATTTACATTAGGTATATTTCCTAATGCTATCCCTCCCCCCACCCACCACCCCACGACAGGCCCCGGTGTGTGATGTTCCCTACGTATCCAAGTGTTCTCATAGTTCAATTCCCACCTGTGAGTGAGAACATGTGGTGTTTGAGAACTCCCCCTACTTCTAACTGCTCCCCTATTACAGTTTTTCCTTAGTATGACATTAGAATCAAAAAAGCATATCTGATTATTTCTCACCTCCTGCTTAAAATCTGTGATTTCCTACTGCATTCAAGTAAACCCATATTTTCCCCTTAAAATAAGAGTCTTTTGGTTCTCATCTGCAAGTGACACCTAACATTTCCAACATGCTCCTTAAATCTCTTGCCTTACAATCTTGAAGTTTCCCCCAAGTGCAACCTGATTTTATTATTCCCTTAACTTTGAGCACATACTCTACCCAATCCATGAAATACTCTCCCTGATACTTTCCCTACCTGGCATAGAAGATAACCTTCCTGCAAGGCTTAAAAGCACTTCAAAGGTTGCAAAAAAACTTTTTGTCAGACACATATGAAGTTGACTGTTTGATCTCTAATCCGGCACACCTTGTCCGTATCTCTATCACAGCACTTTTCAAACAATATTTTAATTATCTATTTAGTTGTTCATCTCTATCATTAGTATGTGATCTCTTCAAGGGCATAGACTATGTTGAATTTATTTTTGTGCCCATAGCACCTAACAAAATATTTAATACATAATAAACATTAATATTGGTTGAGAAAATAAGGGAATGAATAAATGAAAAGATATGGAAGAGCTAGGTTCCCTCTTCTGTTGCATATGTAATTGGTTCAGTCACAAGAATTTTTTTTTCCCTTTTATTTTCTAGGCCTTTCAGAATATATTTGTTCCTAACTACTGTAGATCCATTTAAAGAAAATTCATTGTATTAATTTGCCAGGGATGCCACAACAAACTACCACAGACTGTGTGGCTTAAAAAACAGAAATTTATTTTCTCATAATGGAATTTTGAAGTCCATTTTCAGGGTGCTTCCTTCTGCGGACTATGGGGAATAATTTACATTGAATTTCTGTTACAGAAATAACACAAGAGCATTTATTTCAAATGAAGAAATTAATATAATTTCAGGTTTCTCTACTTGACTAGATGGCTGTCTTCTTCCTGTACCTTTATATAATCATGCCTGTGTCTGTGTCTATATTCAAATTTATTCTTTCAATAAGAACACCAGTCATATTAGATTAGTGTCCACTCTAATAACATCATTTTAACATTATCACTTCTAAAAATACCTTATATCCAAATAGGGTTACATTCTGAAGTACTGGACGTCAAGATTTCGACATGAATTTTTTGGGAGAGGACATAATTCAGCCCATAACACCTATCCTTACTCAAGTAAAAAAGCTGGGTTCTGGTTATGGTTTTCAAAGTTTTCAGATTGTTTCTAAATAATGATTCAGATTTTTCAGAATATTTTCTATTACCTATAAAACACTGCACAAGAAAAAATCCCTAAAGTCTCTAACAGTGATTTTGAAACCCTATCCTTTCATTACAGTCAGCAGTAAGAACTGGAGTTAAAGAAGAATAACCAAATTGATTTTAGTCCAGGCTCAGGCATTAACCATTGAATTTGCCCTGGGCACGATTGTTAAATAACTGGTGCTTCAGTTCTTCACTTGAAAAGGAAAGTGGTCAGACTGACTCCCTCTGCAATTTCCTAAGATCAAAATCTCTGATTCAACATTGTCTTATTTTTTCATAGTAATAAGCACTGTTGGAAGTGACCTAGAAATAACACAAGAGCATTTATTTAAATGAAGAAATTAATATAAATTCAGTTGCATTTGGAAATGTTTACACAGCTGAAAACCACAGACCTTCCAGACTCTTAAATAAATTTAATCCACTCTCTGAAGATACTGTTTTTGGAGTTGTAAATGCATGTGGATGTTGCTTTCAGCACACACACACAAAAATACCTATAGTAGGTGTCCCTCATGGCAGTACCTTATGCTACTCCAAAATTATATTCATCAAGGTTAAATACTCCAGCAGTCTTTGTTTTCCAAAAACTTAGTGCTAGAAAAATAAAACCGTTCACAATAGGTTATAGGATTAAGTTATATGTTAATTTATAAAAATTCTCATTGAATCTATAATTCAAAGCATCTAATTGTGCACCCAGTAAATGGTGTCCAGATTCTCTGAACTAATCAATTTGTTTTTCTTTTTTTTTTTTTTTTCTTTTTGAGACAGAGTCTTGCTGTTGTTGTCCGGGCTCGAGTGCAATGATGCAATCTTGGCTCACTGCAACCTCCGTCAACTGGGTTCCAGCAATTCTCCAGCCTCAGTCTCCCAAGTAGCTGAGATTACAGGTGCCCGCCACCAGACTCAGCTAATTTTTGCATTATTAATAGTGACAGAGTTTCACCATGTTGGCCAAGCTGGTCTCGAATTCCTGACCTCAGATGATCCACCCACCTTGGCCTCCCAAAGTGCTGGGATTACAGGCATGAGCCACCGTGCCTGGTCTGAATTAATCAATGTTAAAGTCAAACATCACTGTATCTATTTTTTAAATACATCAAGCAAGAGAATTAAGGCAATAAAATCATCTTTATTGATAGAGAAAATATAAACATTCATTTGAAAAAGAGTTCATTTCTCTTGACAAAAGTGGTTTTATCAGTTACTACAGAATGTAACAAAAGTTTTGGTAAAACATTGATAAAGAATGATTCATATAATACTTCCTTTGAGAAGTACTTGAAATCATGAAATATTAGAACATGAAATATTAGAACATAAGACTATATGATATGTTAAGAAAATGTGATGCAACATCAATGTTGAAAAAAATGGCAATATTTCAGATTATTTAAGACATAACAAATTCCTTCGATGGATCATCCATTTTAAATTACCAGCTGAGACTAATTCTTGAGGATACTAGCTATATACAAAATTGAATTAATTTATTTAAACATAGAGTTGACATTGGAGAACAAGCTGACATCAAACACTTGGCAATAATAAGGATAAATTATTCACAGAGTACTATCAATATAAAACACTTTCAAAGAGTATTAAACATATGTACTTTCTGAGAGCATAGTGTTCACCCAAAATTGATAAAGTAATTCTTCCATTTAAGTAATTTCTTGAAGGACGGTGTCCCAATATTCTCATATGGTGATTCACTTATGGCTAAGTTCTCGCAGAGAATGGTTTACTCATTCTTGCTCACAATAGCTCTGGATGATAGAAGTATTTTATATACCTATAAAATACTCTTAAAGTATGTATCTCTCACTTTCATCCCATATTTTATAAGCATGAGTCTAAAGTATAAAGAGATCAACTGGCCAGATTATCTTGCTAGTCATGAAATAGAAACCAACAACTTCTCCTTCACCCAATCAAATACCCAAATAAAGGCTTTCAAAGGAGTGCTCTTTGAATAGAAAGGCTCTTCCCACCTAAGAAGAAATGAAATCGCCCCTACTTATTTACTTCATTCCATTGTTTTCAATTCATCTAACATGTCTCTCCTCCACCGCGCTCCATTTGTTTTGAAAGCTATACACTGCCACTTTCATTTAAAATTGAAACCAGGAGTTCTTGACTTCTTTCAAAATATTTTTATTGAGATCTAATTCACATACAATACAATTCACCTATTAAAAGTCTATGACTCAGTGGTTTTTAGTATATTCACAGGGTTGCAAAAATCATCACGATTTCAGAATATTTTCATTCTTCCAAAAAGAAACCCCACGCCCATTAACAGTCATTCTCATTCTCCTTTCTCCTTCCCCTAGGAAATCAATAATCTACTTTCTGTCTCTGTAGACTTACCAATTATGGACATTTTATATAAATGGAAATCACACAACATGTAATCTTTTGTGGCTTTTTTTTTTTTTTTTTTTCCAGGTACCATGTTGTTAAGGTTCATCTGTGTTGTAATATGCATCAATACTTTTTTATTGCCAAATAATATTCCATTGTACAGATATATCACTATTTTATTTATTCATGCATTCATCAGTTTATGGACAATTGTGTTGTTTCATCTTTTGGCTATTATTAATAACGCTGCTATGAATGTTCATACACAAGACTTTTTGAGGACATATTTCATGTCTTTTTTCATATATAGCTAGCAATGGAATTTCTGGTTCATGTGGTATGTCTTTTTAATGATATGAGAAACTGCCCAACTGTTTTCCAAAACAGCTGCACGAGTTTGCATCCCCCTCATCTACACAGAAGGCTTCCCATTTCTCTACAACTTCACCAATACTTGCTGATACATATAAGGGTTACTTATAAGGGTTACATATAAGGGTACAATACTTGCTGTATGTAAGGGCTCCCATTTCTCTATAACTTCACCAATATTATCTTTTTGCCACCCTAGTGAGTGTAGTCTCTCACTGTGGCTTTGTTATGCAATTCCCTGAAGTGTAATGATGTTAAGCACCTTTTCATGTGTTTATTGGCCACACGCATGTCTTCTTATTCTGAGAAACATCTACTCTGATTCTTTGCCCATTTTATTTCATTTTAGTCTGAGTTGTAAGACTCCTTAATATATTTTTAGATGCAAGTCCCTTGTTAAAGATATAATTTGCTAACATTTTATCTCATGATATGAGTCATCTCCACATTTTTTATTGTATACTTTGCAAAGTGAAACATTTTCATTTTGATGAACTCTAATTTATCTATTCTTTCTTTTATTGTTTGTGCTATTGATGTCATGTTTAAGAAACCACTGCAGAGCCCAAAGTCATGAAAATATATTCATAAATTTTCTTCTAAGAGTTTTATAGCTGTAGCTCTTATATTTATGCTTATGGTCCATTTTGAGTTCATTTTTATACACAGTAGGAGGTAAGAATAAAACTTCATTCTCTGTATGTTGATATCCAGTTGCCTCAGCACCATTAGCTAAAAAGACTCTTCTTTCCTCATTAAATTGCTTTGGCACCATCGTCAAAAAGCAACGTGCCATAAATCTGAGTTTAATAATACAGAATTTAAAAAAAATGCCTGAAAAATTTCCAAGATATCATATTATCATAATCTGATAACATTTAGCCAGCAACCAGCAATGGGGTAGAGAAATGGCTGACCAATATCCAGAGTGCAGATACAATGTGATAATGAAATGCACACTTTATCCACATCAATATCAATACCAATGGTGATAATAGGTTAGAAAGGGGAATATGCTGCAGTCTCACAACTGGGCAATGGTATCCTCTGTTTATAAGCCGTTTTATGACCAAACTTCAA
Organism: Piliocolobus tephrosceles; assembly: GCF_002776525.5. NCBI lineage: Eukaryota > Metazoa > Chordata > Mammalia > Primates > Cercopithecidae > Piliocolobus > Piliocolobus tephrosceles. The sequence goes on from NC_045435.1 coordinate 112,575,184, forward strand.
GTAGGTGGCTATGGAAAGATTTTGGATGATCTAGTTTAAAAATGTATGAGGAGTAGCTTCCAAAGGTTAGGTGGGGTGTCTGTGGGTATGAATGGCAGGAATTAAGCAGGACATGAGAACCACGTGTTTAGTAGGCTGATTTAGTATAGGGTTTAGATTCAATAGAGGTTGCAAAACAAGGAATGAAGGTGGAAACCAAGTCATGCAGACAAAGTGAATATGACAAAATTTGGAAGAATTCCATGTGATTGTAAAAAAAAAGAGAGTCATATAAATGACGAATTGATGGGTGCTGACGAGTTGATGGGTGCAGCACACCAACATGGCACAAGTATACATATGTAACAAACCTGCACGTTATGCACATGTACCCTAGAACTTAAAGTATAATAAAAAAAAAAAAAAAAAAGAGTTGACTAAGAATTTATCCCAGATACCCAAGATATGAAATTGAGAAGTCTTCCTTCCTTGCTTAAAAAGAGAGCTTTTGTATTGGGTGCATATATATCTAGGATAGTTAGCTCTTCCTGATGAATTCATCCCTTTACCATTATGTAATGGCCTTCTTTGTCTCTTTTGATTTTTGATGGTTTAAAGCCTGTTTTATCAGAGACTAGGATTGCAACCCTGCATTTTTTTGTTTTCCATTTGCTTGGTAGATCTTCCTCCATCCCTTTATTTTGAGCCTATGTGTGTCTCTGCATGTGAGATGGGTCTCCTGAATACAGCAAACTGATGGGTCTTGACTCTTTATCCAATTTGCCAGGTGGGGTCTTTTAATTGGACCATTTAGTCCATTTACATTTAAGGTTAATATTGTTATGTGTGAACTTGATCCTGTCATTATGATATTAGCTGGTTATTTTGCTCGCTAGTTGATGCAGTTTCTTCCTAGCATCAATGCACTTTACATTTTGACATGTTTTTGCAATGGCTGGTACCTGTTATTCCTTTCCATGTTTAGGGTTTCCTTCAGGATTTCTTGTAGGGCAGGCCTGGTGGTGACAAAATCTCTAAGCATTTGCCTGTCTGTAAAGGATTTTATTTCTCCTTCACTTATGAAACTTAGTTTGACTGGACATGAAATTCTGGGTTGAAAATTCTTCCCTTTAAGAATTTTAAATATTGGCCCCCACTCTTCTGGCTTGGAGAGTTTCTGCTGAGAGATCTGCTGTTAGTCTGATGGGCTTCCCTTTGTGTGTAACGCGACCTTTCTCTCTGGCTGCCCTTAAGATTTTTTCCTTCATTTCAACTTTGGTGAATCTGACAATTACGTGTCTTGGCGTTCCTCTTCTTGATGAGTATCTTTGTGGCATTCCCTGTATTTCCTGAATTTGAATGTTGGCGTGCCTTACTAGGTTGGGAAGTTCTCCTGGATGATTTCCTGCAGAGTGTTTTACAACTTGGTTCCATTTTCCCTGTCACTTTCAGGCACACCAATCAGATGTAGATTTGGTCTTTTCACATAATCCCATATTTCTTGGAGGCTTTGTTCATTTCTTATTACTCTTTTTGCTCTACACTTCTCTTTTCACTTCATTCATTTGATCTTCAATCGCTGATACTCTTTATTCCAGATGATCAAGTCAGTTACTGAAGCTTGTGCATGTGTCACGTAGTTCTCATGTTATGGTTTTCATCTCTATCAGTTCTTTTAAGGACTTCTCTACATTGGTTATTCTAGTTAGCCATTCATCAAATCTTTTTTCAAGGTTTTTAGTTTCTTTGTGCTAGTTACGTAGTTTCTACTTTAGCTATGAGAAGTTTGATTGACTCAAGCCTTCTTCTCTTGACTCGTCAAAGTCATTCTATGTCCAGCTTTGTTGCGTTGCTGGCGATGAGCTGCATTCCTTTGGAGGGGGAGATGCGCTCTGATTTTTTTATTTTCCAGCTTTTCTGCTTTTCCCCTGTCTTTGTGGTTTTATCTGCCTTTGGTCTTTGATGATGGTGATGTACTGATGGGGTTTTAGTGTGGGTGTCCTTTCTGTTTGTCAGTTTTCCTTCTAACAATCAGGACCCTCAGCTGTAGGTCTGTTGGAGTTTGCTTGGGTATCAGCAGTGGAGGCTGCAGAAGATAGAATATTGCTGAACAGTGAGTGTTGCTGTCGGATTCTTGCTCTGGAAGCTTCGTCTCAGGGGTGTACCCCACTGTATGAGGTATGAGGTGTCGATCTGCACCTAGTGGGGGATGTCTCCCAGTTAGGCTACTCAAGGGTTAGGGACCCACTTGAGCAGGCAGTCTGTCCGTTCTCAGATCTCAACCTCCATGCTGGGAGATCTGCTGCTCTCTTCAAATCTGTCAGATGGGGGCATTTACCTCTGCCGAGGTTTCTGCTGCTTTTTGTTTAGCTATGACCTGTCCCCAGAGGAGGAGTCTACAAAGGCAGGCCAGCCTCCTTGAGCTGTGGTGGGCTCCACACAATTTGAGCTTCCCGGGGGCTTTGTTAACCTACTTAAGCCTCAGCAATGGTGGGCGCCTCTCCCCCAGCCTGGCTGCCGCCTTGCAGTTAGATCTCAGATTACTGTGCTAGCAATGAAGGAGGCTCCGTGGGTGTGGGACTCTCTGGGTCAGGTGTAGGATACAATCTCCTGGTGTGCCGTTTGCTAAGACCCTTGGTAAAGCGCAGTATTAGGGTGGGAGTCACCTGATTTTCCAGGTGTTGTGTGTTTCAATTTCCCTTGGCTAGGAAAAGGAATTCCCTTCCCCCTTGTGCTTCCCAGGTGAAGCGATGTCTCACCCTGCTTCAGCTCTCGCTGGTCAGGCTGCATCCGTGGACCAACACCAACTGTCTGATATAACCCGGTGAGATGAACCTGGTACCTCGGTTGAAAATGCAGAAATCACCCATCATCTGTGTCACTCACGCTGGGAGCTGGAGGCTGGAGCTGTTCCTATTCGGCCATCTTGGGCATATGCACCCAATACAGGAGCACCCAGATTCATAAAGCAAGTCCTTAGAGACCTACAAAGAGACTCAGACTCCCATACAATAATAATGGGAGACTTTAACACCCCACTGTCAATATTAAACAGATCAACGACACAGAAAGTCAACAAGGATATCCAGGAATTGAACTCATCTCTGCACCAAGCAGACCTTACAGACATCTACAGAACTCTCCACCCCAAATCAACAGAATATACACTCTTCTCAGCACCACATCGCACTTATTCCAAAATTGACCACATAGTTGGAAATAAAGCACTCCTCAGCAAATGTAAAAGAACAGAAATTATAACAGTCTCTCAGACCACAGTGCAAACAAACTAGAACTCAGGACTAAGAAAATCAATCAAAACCACTCAATTACATGGAAACTGAACAACCTGCTCCTGAATGACTACTGGGTACATAACGAAATAAAGGCAGAAATAAAGATGTTCTTTGAAACCAATGAGAACAAAGATACAACATACAAGAATCTTTGGGACACATTTAAAGCGGTGTGTAGAGGGAAATTTACAGCACTAAATGCCCACAAGAGAAAGCAGGAAAGATCTATAATTGACACCCTAGCATCACAATTAAAAGAACTAGAGAAGCAAGAGCAAATACATTCAGAAGCTAGCAGAACGCAAGAAATAACTAAGATCAAGCAGCACTGAAAGAGATAGAGACACAAAAAACCCCCCAAAAAATCAATGAATCCAGGAGCTGGTTTTTTGAAAAGATCAACAAAATTGATAGACCGCTAGCAAGACTAATAAAGAAGAAAAAAGAGAAGAATCAAATAGACGCAATAAAAAATGATAAAGGGGATATCACCACCAACCCCACAGAAATACAAAGGGGATATCACCACCAACCCCAAAGAAAAACAAACTACCATCAAGAATACTATAAACACCTCTACACAAATAAACTAGAAAACCTAGAAGAAATGGATAATTTCCTGGACACTTACACTCTCCCAGACTAAACCAGGAAGAAGTTGAATCCCTAAATAGAGCAATAGCAGGCTCTGAAATTGAGGCAATAATTAATAGCCTACCAACCAAAAAAAGTCCAGGACCAGACGGATTCACAGACGAATTCTACCAGAGGTACATGGAGGAGTTGGTACCATTCCTTCTGAAACTATTCCAATCAATAGAAAAAGAGGGAATCCTCCCTAACTCATTTTATGAGGCCAATATCATCCTGATACCAAAGGCTGGAAGAGACACAACAAAAAAAGAGAATTTTAGACCAATATGCCTGATGAACATCGATGCAAAAATCCTCAAGGAAATACTGGCAAACCGAATTCAGCAGCACATCAAAAAGCTTATCCACCATGATCAAGTGGGCTTCATCCCTGGGATGCAAGGCTGGTTCACCATACGCAAATCAATACATGTAATCCAGCATATAAACAGAATCAAAGACAAAAACCACATGATTATTTCAATAGATGCAGAAAAGGCCTTTGACAAAATTCAACAGCCTTTCATGTTAAAAACTCTCAATAAATTCGGTATTGATGGAACGTACCTCAAAATAATAAGAGCTATTTATGACAAACCCACAGCCAATATCATACTGAATGGGCAAAAACTGGAAAAATTCCCTTTGAAAACTAGCACAAGACAGGGATGCCCTCTCTCATCACTCCTATTAAACATAGTGTTGGAAGTTCTGGCTAGGGCAATCAGGCAAGATAAAGAAATAAAGGGTATTCAGTTAGGAAAAGAAGAAGTCAAATTGTCCCTGTTTGCAGATGACATGATTCTATATTTAGAAAACCCCATTGTCTCAGCCCAAAATCTCCTTAAGCTGATAAGCAACTTCAGCAAAGTCTCAGGATACAAAATTAATGTGCAAAAATCACAAGCATTCCTATACACCAATAACAGACAAATAGCTAAATCATGAATGAACTCCCATTCACAATTGCTTCAAAGATAATAAAATATATAGGAATTCAACTTAAAAGGGATGTAAAGGACCTCTACAAGGAGAACTACAAACCACTGCTCAGTGAAATAAAAGAAGATACAAACAAATGGAAGAACATACCATGCTCATGGATAGGAAGAATCAATATTGTGAAAATGGCCATACTGCCCAAGGTAATTTATAGATTCAATGCCATCCCCATCAAGCTACCAATGACTTTCTTCAGAGAATTGCAAAACACTGCTTTAAAGTTCATATGGAACCAAAAAAGACCCCGCATTGACAAGACAATCCTAAGCCAAAAGAACAAAGCTGCAGGCATCATGCTACCTGACTTCAAACTATACTACAAGGCTACAGTAACCAAAACAGCATGGTACTGGTACCAAAACAGAGATATAGACCAATGGAACAGAACAGAGCCCTCAGAAAGAATACCACACATCTACAGCCGTCTTATCTTTGACAAACCTGAGAAAAACAAGAAATGGGAAAAGGATTCCCTATTTAATAAATGGTGCTGGGAAAATTGGCTACCCATAAGTAGAAAGCTGAAACTGGATCCTTTCCTTACTTCTTATACGAAAATTAATTCAAGATGGATTAGAGACTTAAATGTTAGACCTAAAACCATAAAAACCCTACAAGAAAACCTAGGTAATACCATTCAGGACATAGGCATGGGCAAGGACTTCATGTCTAAAACACCAAAAGCAACGGCAGCAAAAGCCAAAATTGACAAATGGGATCTCATTAAACTAAAAAGCTTCTGCACAGGAAAAGAAACTACCATCAGAATGAACAGGCAACCTACAGAATGGGAGAAAATTTTTGCAATCTACTCATCTGACACAGGGCTAACATCCAGAACCTATAAAGAACTCAATCAAATTTACAAGAAAAAAACAAACAAGCCCATCAAAAAGTGGGCAAACGATATGAACAGATATTTCTCAAAAGAAGACATTCATACAGGCAACAGACACATGAAAAAATGCTCATCATCACTCGCCATCAGAAAAATGCAAATCAAAACCACAATGAGATACCATCTCACACCAGTTAGAATGGCAACCATCAAAAAATCAGGAAACAACAGGTGCTGGAGAGGATGTGGAGAAATAGGAACACTTTTACACTGTTGGTGGGACTGTAAACTAGTTCAACCATTGTGGAAAACAGTGTGGCTATTCCTCAAGGATCTAGAACTAGAAATACAATTCGACCCAGCCATCCCATTACTGGGGATATACCCAAAGGATTATAAGTCATGCTGCTATAAAGACACATGGACACGTATGTTTATTGTGGCACTATTCACAATAGCAAAGACTTGGAATCAACCCAAATGTCCATCTGTGACAGACTGGATTAAGAAAATGTGGCACATATACACCAAGGAATACTATGCAGCCATAAAAAAGGATGAGTTTGTATCCTTTGTAGGGACATGAATGCAGCTGGAAACCACCATTCTCAGCAAACTGTCGCAAGAACAGAAAACCAAATACCGCATGTTCTCACTCATAGGTGGGAACTGAACAATGAGATCACTTGGACACAGGAAGGGGAACATCACACACTGGGTCCTATTGTGGGGAGGGGTTAAGGGGTAGGGATAGCATTAGGAAATATACCTAATGTAAATGATGAGTTAATGGGTGCAGCACACCAACATGGCTCATGTATACATATGTAACAAACCTGCACGTTGTGCCCATGCACCCTATAACTTAAAGTATAATAAAAAAAAAATATATATATATATATATATAAAATTCTAAAAAAAGGAGAAAATATCCAAATGCACTCATAATTTTGTGCAGAGGATCTACAGCTGGATAAGCTGTAAGAATTGATAAATAATATAAAAATCATATCTTTGTGATTGCTTAACTGAAATACTCGCAATGAAGCTATGATTGTTTTTGCAATGCATGAAAATTATTGTTTCTGTATTAATTTAGAACTAGTACTATAAGGTCTGCAATATTGATTATTATTTCCCTTGGTATTGTATAAATCATTTTAATATGCTGATGTACTTAATATTTCACCAAAGTAATACTTATTTCTTACACAATTTTAACTCAAATAAATCACTCTTTTTTGCAAAAAAAAAAAAAAAAAAAAACAGCTTTTACATACTGCATCCTTAGTAAGGACTAGCTTATGTATTTGTAAAGGCTTGTGCAGCACATTAAAAGCATCAGTCCTACAACTAAGAAGTATTAACTGAGACCTTGCACTTAGGCACTCTATCCTAGGAATTATCTCAGTTTCTTTATATAGATTATTTTACTTAATTCTCATGAATACCATAAGAAGTTAATCCTATCATATTCTTATTAGAGGTGACAAAACTGAGATCTAAAAAAGTTAAATATCTTATCCAAGCAGTTAAATAAAACAGCTGAATCTAGATTTTAAACCAGATCAAGCTGACTTCAAATTATGTGGTCTTTGATGACAGCAGTGAAGAGGAAGAAAACTGCATTAGGACCAAGCTTAGTATTTTACGTAAAGTAATATATAAGCAATATGTGACTTTGGTGCTAAAGGCAGAAGGTTTATAGTATTTCTAATCTTCAGTGATTATTAATATTACCAAACATCTGAGCTATCTCCAATTTATTCTTCTCCCAACATATCATTTCTACCTGACATCCATCTCATTTCCATTTAACTCTCACGGTTCTATTTCAGTTCATCATGTTCACAATGTTCATAAACTTGACAATTTTAATGTCTTCCAAACTCATCTTTTTATATATTGGCTCTTGCTACATAAATCCTGGTGTCTACTGCAAAACTATCCCGAAATGCAGCTCTGATCATGGCATCTCTATGCTCAAAAACAGTCAATCTCTCTATTTAGGTCACCAAATCAAATACATCTAATTGGCCTTTGCATTCCAGGACCTCCACAATATAGCCATTGCTTCCCATTCTAGCGTAGACATGTCTCCCTGCCTACAACCAATCTGTACTACTTACTACTGTTAAAACAAAACAAAAACAAAAACAGAAAAACAAAACAAAAAAAAACCGCTCTTACTCCATGCTTTCTAAACTTAATGCCTTTATTAATTCTTTTCTCTGGGACTGGAATGCCTCCCCCATCTACCTACTGAAATCCAATCCATATCAAATGCCACTTCTTCCATGAAAACTATTCTAATTTCCTCAACACAATTGCTCTGTTAACTACTTTATAATTTTTCTTGTATACTTCATGTGACATCAAATTATTCTAGGTTTGTGGACTTAACTAATATCCTCTTCTAGACTTCATGTTCTATTAGACCAAAGCCCAAGTATTACTTTTCTCTGAATTCCATGAATACCTAGGAGATTCTTTGAAATAATGGGCATTAATAATAATTATTGGACCAAATTATTGAAGTCAAATAAGTAGACTGATGTATTAATTACAGACATCGTGGTTGCAAATGCCATATGATCCATCTAGTTTAGACAAAGAATTGGCTTTGGCTCATATGAATAAACTATGCAAAAGAATGATAGAGCTAGCCTTCAGAATGACACAAATACTGCCAGGGCTTTCTATGTATCTCCTTTGGGTTGGCACTGTTTCTAACTATTACAGACTGATTTTGTCTATGCTACCAGAGACATGGCTACCAACAGCTTACCAACTTCCATCCTCTAAGCATCAGGGCCAGAGAGAAATTTGCAACATCCACCATTCCCTAGCACCTGTTTAAAAATAAATAAATAAATAAAATAAACACCAAAAAAGGGCCTCTGACAGACACAACTTGTCTGTGGATCATGAATTAATGACTATGGCCCACAAGTTGAGCATAAGGGGCAGCAGCTCTTGTTTAGGCCACATGGATAAACCTTGTTTTCATATGTATGTGGTTTTTGGAGTGCTGGTTTTCTCAGAAAACGAGGGAAGGAATATTATATGGACAGAACATCTGATGTCCACCACAATTGGCTAAAAATTTCAGTGATAATAACTAATTAACTATTACATAGTCAAGTTTAAAAAGAAAAAAGGAAAGGGGACTTCTGATTTCTTACCAAGCATGTAAGGAGCTTAGAAGTCACCACTCCATCCTAAACAAAGAGTAAAAAGCAGAACAAGCTGGCAGGACATGGTGGCTCATGCCTGTAATCCCAGCACTTTCAGAGGCCGAGGCGGGCAGATCACGAGGTCAAGAGATCGAGACCATCCTGGCTAACATGGTGAAACCCCATCTCTACTAAAAATACAAAAAATTAGCCGGGCGGGGTGGCGGGTGCCTGTAGTCCCAGCTACTCGGGAGGCTGAGGCAGGAGAATGGCGTGAACCCGGGAGGCAGAGTTTGCAGTGAGCCGAGACCGCGCCACTGCACTCCAGCCTGGGAGATAGAGCGAGACTCCATCTCAAAAAGAAAAAAAAAAAAAGGTAGAACAAACTGAAAAATCAACAACTCCTCTTAGATCCATCAGAGAAGGGAGATCACATGCATGGCAAAATTCTGCCCCCAAAAGTGAAGCAAAAGACAGGAGGAACATAGGAAAAATTGCAATTTACCAGAGTGGAAATTTACAAGCAGAAACTTGCCCAAGAACTAGTGGAGTAGGAAAACGTAAAGCATAAATGACAAATTCTAAGAGGGTCAATGTGGACAAGTTTGAGATTTTAAAAGCACTAGGGGGACCCAGCCATCCAGGGGCCCCATACATTTTTATGGAGCTCTATCAGGGTCTCACAGCGAAAACTGAAGAAAAACCTGTTCATGCTCCAAGAAGGAGAAGAAAAGGAATGATTTTGAAATACACTAGATAGAACATTCTGCTCTTCTCAACAACGTATATCCTTAGGAGAAACTATTTAACCAGAGCCTAACCTCTGAGGTTTTATCAGAGCCTAACTGACCTGGGAGAAGGGAAATACCCAACTTCACCCAACTGTACGCTTACACATGGAGAAAAGTAAATACCCACTTTCAGTACCCTCTAGCCCTCCATGTGGGAAAAGGGAAATACTCAATTCCAGCTGTCTCCATGCATCCTATCCCACTTAAGAGGAAGTGGGAAGAACTGAGAAGCAGTTGGGTATATACACAGTAATGGGACTGCTGAGTTGAATGGCAGTTCTGTTTTTAGGTCTTTGAGTAATCACCCCTATTCAGTAAATAGTGCTGGGATAATTAGCTAGCCATATGCAGAAGATTCAAACTGGACACTTTCCTTACATAATGTACAAAAATCAACTCAAGATGGATCAAAGACTTAGATATAAAACCCAAAACTATAAAAACCCTGGAGGACAACCTAGGCAATACCATTCTAGACACAGGAACAGGCATTCCTATGTTCATTACAACACTATTGCATGAACACTTGCATGCATATGTTCACTACAGCACTATTCACAATAGCAAAAGACATAGAATCAAAATAAATGACCATCAATGGCACACTGGATAAATAAAATGTGGTATATAGACACCATGAAATACTATGCAGCCATGAAAAATAAAAAGATCATGTCCTATGCAGGAAAATGAATGGAGTTGGAGGTCATTATCTTTAGTAAACTAATGCAGGAACAGAAAACCAAATATCTCATAATCTCACTTGTAAGTGGGAACTAAATGATGAGAACACATGGACACACAGAGGGGAACAACACACACTGGGGCCCATCAGAGAGAGGAGGGTAGGTGGAAGAGGAAGATTCGAAAAAAAAAACCTAATGGGTGCTAAGCTTAATACCTGGGTGAAAAAATAATCTGTAAAACAAACCCCCACGACACAAGTTTACCTATGTAACAAACCTGTACATGTACCCCTGAACTTAAAAGTTTTAAAAACTTGCATCGTATTTGCATATAACCTATGCATATACTCCCAAATACTTTAAATCATCACTAGATTACTTATAATACCTTACGCAAGGTAAATGCTAAGTGAATAGGTGCTATACTTCATTTTTATGTTTGTATTTTTTTTTTATTATTTTTCCTCTGAATATTTTTGATTTACTATGGAATGAATACAAAGATGCAGAACCTGTGGATATGGAGGGCCAAATGTATACTTGATTAATTCTTTAAATATGAAAGGTTATTTTATAATGGAGAACTGTGTTGTATATTTTGGGGACCCTAATTATTTACAGCTCCATTGCAATGTCCTAATGTTAGAATATTCATTTCTACTCTTTACAATAATAAATGACACAACTACCTGCTAAGCAAATACAACCTATAGGAGCTATACTATAATGTAAATCACACTCAACACATTAAATCCATCATCTCACGTATTTTTCTCTTTGTCTATGACAATCATTACTCTCTTTGTAAGAACAGAAAACTGAGGCTCAGAGAAATCATGCCATGCCAAAGATCTGTAGCCTGTTCTACTGGCTATTGTCTCTGAGGTACATAGCTCTATTATCAAAAATGTCTTTCTTGTTTTTTTCTAGTCTCAGGTACCTTCTTCTCCTATTATTTTTACTGATATTTTTTGCTTTTATACTACTACACCTGGGCTTTTATAGCCTCTGCCTAAACAGAAAGTGCTTCTTGTCTTTTGATGAACAATCAGTCCATCTATTTTCATGTATTTTTTTTCTCAGAGCCTTTTGCTTCATTTACTTTTCTCCTCATTCTCCTTTTTAAATGCCAACTTAAGTATTCGAGTTAAGGTTTACATTATTTCAGATGGTTGAGGCTGACAAAGAAGGCTGATCCTTAGTTCCCTGGAAGTTACTTTACATTCTGATTGTACTTTATTCCTTATTTTTGTGCTTTTATATTTAAGGGATAATTACTTTGCACAATGATATGGTTAGGCTTTGTGTCCCCATCCAAATCTCATTTTAAATTGTAATCCTCATAATCCCTATAATCCCCATGTGTCAAGGGAGAGAACAGGTGGAGGTAACTGAATCCTGGGGGTGGTTTCCCCATGGTGTTCTCATAATAGTGAGTTAGCACGAGATGTGATGGTTTTATAAGGGACTCTTTCCCCATTCACTCAGCACTTCTTCCTGTCACCTTGTGAAGAAGGTACCTTGCTACTCTTCACCTTTCACCATGATTGCAAGTTTCCTGAGGTCTCCCTAGCAATGTGCAACTGTAAGTCAATTAAACCTCTTTCCTTTATAAGTTACCCAGTCTTGGGTATTTCTTCATAGCATTGTTAAAACGGACTAATACACACATATAATTATTTTCATTGCCATTAACCTTTTACCCTTAGTTACCAAGGTAACTGGTAACTATGGCCTAAAGTCAGACCAGTTGTTTTCACTCAAGGAGGGGTTGGAGAAACACTGGATGTATCTCCATCAGTCACAAGGAGTAATACAATCTAATATTACTAATAATAAAGCACAAATATTTTAAATGGATGACAAATTATCACTTTAACAAATCACTCTTGAGCACGCCTTATGATTTCTTGAGTGGGAAAGAAAGAGGTAGTGATATGACTAGCTTAACTTATAATGCTAGAGCCATTAATCTGTAGGCGAGAATGAACATGTGTTCCATATATGAGTGTTATATGTCACATATGTCTCAGACAATCAAGGTTGAAAATTATTGGTTTAGTCAAAGAATAATCAATTCAAATATATCCAGGGCCAGATGGAGCTGTGGTATATATGAAGCTCTTGGCAAAAGGAATAAGACAGAGGGGTTGGGAAGGGAGAGTGGTGAAATGAACAGTGCATGTGCTAGTTCAAGACTTTAAATCCAGTTTTGTTTGTGTTTTAAATACTGGAAAAATGAAACAAAAATCTATAAACCAGATCCGGACTGCAGGCTCAGAAAGGTCCATGTTCATATTATGCTTGAATTAAGTTATTTAGCATCAATAATTAAAAGTAAAATGAAGCAGTACTTTACTTCTTTCCAACTGTGAGCAGCAAGAGCCTCTGCAGTGGGCATTCATAATATTTTTAGTGCTCAGCACCTGAACTCCCTTCCTCTGATTAGGAAATTCTTCTCTCGTGAGTCTTGGTGGGAGCAGAATTCAGCTTTTTCTCAAGCTGAAAATGTCAGGAACTCACTTGCTGGGCCTTTCTGCAGTAAGGGTGTGGCACATAACCTAAGCTTCATCAATCAGACACATTTTCCTAGAATTAGGGGGCCCAATCAGGAAGTGTTGGCAGCAGAGAATTCAGGAAGTAAAGTTTCTGGGGTAAGAGCAGCAATGCCGTCTGTGTTCACAGAATAAGAACTGCATTAGGTGTTGGACAGAAAAGAGTTAATATAGCAGGTAGGAGACTGATACCCTTAAAAATTTGGTCTGCCTATGAAGTCAGACCTTGACTGGTATCTAGGAACATAGATCTTGGAAGGGTTCCCCCATTCCCTAATAACTCACTGTACCTAAATTGTGTGTACACACAACATAATTTATGCTAAATACTTGTTTTCCTTCTAAGAGTTTGGAATTTTGGTATGCACCTGGCAGAGGATGCCAACATGACCAGCCCCCAATAAAAACCTGGGTACTCAGTCTCTAATGACCTTCCTTGGTAGATAACGTCAGTTCTATTGTCAAAACTCTTTATTAGAGAAATTAGAAGCACCCTCTGTGACTTCACTAGTGGAAGACTCTTGGAAACTTTCACTTAGTTTCTTCTCCCAATCATTGTTCCATGTACATTTTCCCTTTGCTGATTTTGTTTGATATCCTTCCACTATAATAAATCACAGCCATGAACACAACTATGTTGAGTCCTGTAATTCCTCCTAGCAAGTCATCAAAACTGGGAGCGGTCTTAGGGGCCCCCAAGACAGGCATGAGTGGAATTGGCATCTTCCACAGTCCATTTAGGTAGTATAATTTGGCTGTGTAAACTTGAATCTGTTTCCTAAACCTCCTGGCAATTTTGTGAGCTATCTAGCATTCCTTATATAAATACTCTTCCCCTTAAATCAGTCAGAATTGATTTCTGTTGCTTGCAACTTTAGAACCACATCTGATACAACCTCCAAGTTGGCTTAGGATGTCTTCACTCTTATTCACCTTTATGAGTGCCTCTCATGTTACTCTTTCCCAACTAAGGACTATATGGCGGCTTCACATTATCCAAGAATCTTAACATCCAATCATCTTTAGCAGTCAGAATTATAGTACTAATGCTAATGCACTCCTCTATTCTTGAACACCATTTCTCAACTCCAGTCAAGTTTATCTACTAAACTTCCCTATAATCTCTACTATCTGCCTTTTGCTCATGCTAGCCAGAATCTACCTTCAATTTTACATGATAAGTCAATCTCCAAACAAGTTGTAATTCATTGATTTTCTTATAGGCTCACTGGCTGGAGAATAATCTGGACCCAGGATTGGTATCATCTTCTAGTGTCCTCATTGCTGATGATTAATATTGACTCTCCTATCTGCCCATCTCAGACCCTGATCTCCTGCTGACATTAATTTATGACCTGTCAGACCTGTATGTGCAAGGAGTCCTTATCTAGTCAACTTCAAGATTCAAATAATGGGCATCTACTTTAGTTGGAACTGCCTGGCTGTCATAATCATGATACCTATCTGGGACCTCTTCTATTCTACCACCATGTAAAGCCCAGTGATAAAAATTCTGTTTGCTCCTCTCACTTTTACTATCAATAATCCACATTTTCTTAGCTGATAACAGGTTTAGATTATTAACTGTGAAGAGTAAGGAATAACATATTAAGATGTATATGATCAATAAAAATATAAAGTGATAATAGAGAGAGATGTGAGAAACCATTAAAGATGACAGGGGATACTAACATAAATATATTCTAAGTATATTTTGGAGATTTACATATTCCTAGAGTAAAATCATATATAGTATTAAATAAACACTTCTATAAAGGCAGTGACACCAAAAAAACAGAAACAGGAAGAAAGAGTAGACTTTTGAAGCAGATGGGTAAGGTGGGACCCTTCCAAGAGTGAAAAAGAACTGCCACTTACAGCTAAATATCTGTCTATTAATATCCCAATTCATAGCTATACTCAACACAATGGTTTCAAGAAATGCACATCAAGGCAATTCCACAGCAGATTTCTACCACCAACTCCCATGAGGAGCCTTCTCTGATATCACTTCATGCTCAGGCATACAAATGTATTTTTCAACGGTAGAGGCTCTATTTAGTGTTTGCTTGTTTCTCCTTTACCTTGGACCTCATCGTCTCATACTCTCTTCCTTGCTATTTTTTAGGTAAAGAATAGGAAGAAACAATAAACCCTAAATCTGTACCGACAAGCCACACGCCTTTATTTCTATTTAGACTCAGTTATTTACTAACTGGTTTTATGTTGTTGCAAAAATTAATTAGTGAGTGAATTTCTTTTAAAAACTCACATACTACCATGTCTTATCTCAGTCTGTTAAAATATTTCATTTTAAAAAAATTCTGCCATAAACTTCTTTGATTTTTTAAATCATCCCCAATATAATTCACCAATATACTTTCATGTTTCATATGTTTTAATTTTATAAACTATTTGAGAAAAATAAAAACACCTGATTCTTCTTCTTACCTTTATCTTCCGCAATAAATAATATAAAGGTAAACACACAGTAGCCAGTTAATGGAAAAATTGTTTAACATTCATGATCTACAGAGCTGGAAAGAAAAGAACTAGCTAGCTTACACTTGGTTACTAGAACTAAATAACTTTATGCAAGAAAATACAATCACATATACTAGTCAGTAGACTTAATGAGGCATTTATGAAGTGTTAGATAGACCATCCTTATCCCCAATCTGTACCCACCTGCCCCTCAAAAAGATTTTCCAAAGCTGTTGTGAATAATGGATAAGAGGTATGGATTATAGAGTCAAACTGCCTGGCCAAATTCTGACTTTCAAGCTCACTTGAGATCTTCAGTAAATGTACTCAATCCCCTAAGCCTCAGCTTTCTTATATGAAAAATAGTGATAATGATGCTCTTTTATAACCCTATTTTAATGAATAAATAGGATAATACTTAGTTTATTACTTGATTCAAATTAAGTACTCAGTAAATATTACTGTCAAAATGAGAATTAGCCATTTATTTAGAGTTGAGGATAGGAGGGAATAAAACATCAAACTTCAATTAAATCTTAGTCAACATTGTACTATCTCAATACTTCTATTACCCCACATGTATGAGCATTCAAAATGTGACTATAAGATGAATGACTAAATGTATCATCAATTAGTTTCATCTTGGTATAAACATCTTTTTAAAATATTTTTCAGTAAAAGTGTAGAGAGTATGTAGGCGGTAAAGCCTGGAGAGCTGAGGAAAGCAGTACCTAAAGAATTTGAAGCTGGGCATGGTGGCTCACGCCTGTAAGCCCAACACTTCGGGAGGTCGAGGCAGGTGGATTGCTTGAGGTCAGGGGTTCGAGGCCAGTCTAGCCAGCATGGCAAAACCCTGCCTCTCCTAAAAGTACAAAAATTAGCTGGGTGTGGTGGCACACACTTGTAATCCCAGTTACTCAGGAGGCTGAGGCACAAGGATCACTTGAGCCCAGGAGGCAGTGATTGAAGTGAGCCAATATCCTGCCACTATACTCCAGCTTGGGTGACAGAACAAGATTCTGTCTCAAAAAACAAAACAAAACAAAACAAACAAAAACTGGACATACAAAAAACATGGTATTTAGGTAAAAAATATCAAAATGTATTTTAAAAATATAGAAAAATATATTTATTGTTAATTATCCATGAATACTGCCATTGAATATATTTTCCAACTGATATCTAGTACATATCTGTTAATATATTCTATTGAGGCTATCAATGAGCACAATATCTTTATAGAATTAGGGGTAGAAATCCCCCTAATTAAATTAAATCTTATTTCAAATACTGACTCATTTTCCATAGTTTAAACAAGTGATATCATAAACATTATTTTATGTATTATATATATCATGCAGAGTTTAAATGGCAAATGGTTTCTAGGTATTTGTGTATTTGCACAATACGTAAGATAATACTGTTTTCTAATTCTTAAATTCTCAGAAACATTGTTAGAGGCTGTCACTAGGTGAAAGTCTTGTTTTATCTAAAGGGCAAATTTAAATTACCATAAATCTTACAACTATATATTTCTATAAACAAAAACATACCAGAAGATACAACCAAAATATGAGAGAAATATTTCCTTCTAAATCAGTCATAAGTTTCTAAAAACACAACCAGTATTTGTAAAATATATTGTTAAAAGTAATTTTAAATTTTATATCATAATTGGATCATATGTAAAATGGAAAATGATAAGCCATATGTTACTTTAAACAACTGAATATTGGTATTTTTTTCTTTTTGACTAAATGTAGTGCCACTCAATTCCCTATTATACTCTTCCTGCATGGACACAAACAATGACTTTTCTCCATTAATCTATGAAGCAACTTTTTATTTTCACTCTTTGCAGTACAGTCGTTAACAGTTCCCATAGAAATACTCATGGCTAACACTGAAAGAATAGTACTTGTATAGTTGCTTAGGACAATTATTCACCTATGTATGATATTTAAAAACCAAGAAGCTAAGTCTGCTTAACTCACTGATTTTCCAATTTTAATCCTTCCCCAGAGGAAATCTATGTGTGGGTAATTTTTTCCCTAGGGCACTTGCAGATTTATTCCTGATAATAAGACCTGAACAGCTAGGCTACAGCATGCAAATTCCTACTCCAGAAGCATGTTTTTTAATGGTGTGTTATTATTTCAAAAACAAATTAAACAAGGGAGTTCTGTAGAAAGCCAATTAACCAATTTAGGCAGTAACTTAATGCAAATCACTGCCCCTTACTTTCACCCAACATGATGTTTTGTGATTCTAAGTTGTCAGTCTCTAAGTGTACATCTATAGCAAGTGGTCGTTTAAATTGACTCAAAAGTTCCTGCACAAGCTCCACTAGGATGCATACGTTAAGTATGGGTTTTATTTTCATTTCCTACCTCTGCCACATGGTTTATTCCATCTGGTTTTATGCTTTCTATTAGAAAGAGAATTGGATAAATGTGTGGAAAGAGCTCAGGGCTAGGAATCATAAGAATGAGATTATAATCCCAGCTCTATAGCAAATAAATGATATTTGGCCTTAACTCCAGTCACAGGACAAAATGGTCACAAGGAAAACTATTTCATAAATTCAAGATTTTATGCACATTTCAAAACAAAGCTAATGTGTATAGATGACTTTTCTGTTTTTTTTTTTTTTTTTTTTTTTCCCTCTTTTTTTTTGAGACGGAGTTTCGCACTTGTTGTACAGGCTGGAGTGGGGGTGCGATCTCGGCTCACCATAACCTCCACCTCCCGGGTTCAAGAGATTCTCCTGCCTCAGTCTCCCAAGTAGCTGGGATTACAGGCATGTGCCACCATGCCCAGGTAATTTTATATTTTTAGCAGAGATGGGGTTTCTCCATGTTGGTCAGGCTAACCTCGAACTCCTGACCTCAGGTGATCTGCCCTTCTGGGCCTCCCAAAGTGCTGGGATTATAGGCGTGAGCCACTGCATCTGGCTTTTCTTTAATTTTCATAGATTTTAATCCTGATTACAAGTCATCAGGGGTAAATTTCAACAGGAAACATTTACAGACTTAGCTCAAAAAATGTCTGGTCCCTGAGTCTTTCATACTTCCCTTAGATATTTAGAGTTTTCTCCATAAGTCCTCAGAAATTCTCATTTAAAATACATTGATTTGTTGCACAAAAGTTCAATTGGGTATAGTGCATGAAATCACTTCAGCCAATGCATTACTACATATCCTCTGATGAGCAAGAAAAAATAAACATAATGTAATGGATAAACATCAACACTAAAGGGTAGGTAGGGACTTTATTAGAATTAATCCATTTCTGAGCATTTTTAACTATTATTTAAAAATTAACCTTAGCATTTCTATAACACGAAAGATGCATACTGTATTTCAAAGAGTATATAGCACATAAGTGTACAGTAAGAACTGTACCTATTTCTGAGTATTTATATATACTTAGGAAAAATTATTTTAAGTGCAAAAATGAATAAGCCATTTGAATAAGCATTGAAAAAATTAGGACACTATAAGGAAACATTAGAGGAGAGATCAAATTAACTAGAAAACTAAAGAAAAGAGAGGAAGGCTGAAAATGAGAAGAGTAAACCACCACAAGACAAATAAATAACAGTGTCAAACAAAAATAACAGCACAACACAGGAGCATATCATAACTGATCTATAAAGTTCTTCGATATTTTATTCCTCTCCCCTGCACACACTTTATTCTATCAGTAACAATTCTGTCCTTTACGTCAAAACCAAAAAAAAAAAAAAGACAATTGCTCTGTGTTTAGCCTTTAAATAACCATTAACAAATTACAAGGACAGATATTTAGCAGAATCTGATTACACCTTAATAAATTTTCATGGGGTCTTTGACAAGTTATGATACTGTTCTCACAAATATTTGATTCTCTGATTATTTCATTCATTAGATATTACATTTGGAAACAACAATAACGTTTTAAATTGTGTTTAGAACGTAAAGTTTGAATAAAATGCATTAATATTTTAGTGTTAGTTTTTGAGATCTAATTCAGTGTATGTCTTCCCCTGATAAATCTAGAGATATCTATTATCTGAATGGCATTTATCCCTTGTATCTCTTAACTACAGTTTCCTCTGTTCATCTCCTTGACTGAATTCCTCAGTGATAGTATTTCACTTTTTTTCTTAATATCCCATAACTACCACAAGGCCCAATACATTCTAGGAACTCATTAAATGTGTTTTGGATGGACAGACAGGTAGATATATTGGTGGACTAGACTCACCAAAGGAAGAGAAGAGGATAGAGGAAGAAGTCATGTTCGTGAATCCCTTGAGAAAAAGCTCGCTTGTTATTCATAGTCATTATATGAGCAGCTACTACTGTGTCTGATATATATTAAATCTTCAAATAATATCTGCAGAATGAGCGTTTGATGAATGGTGGAATTTCAAAGTATGTGATTCTTACAAGTGTTACAGTTTGCAAGATTAATTAGAAATTTAGTCTTTTCATAAACTATTCTAACTTTAGTTCCTATATATTTCTATGAAACTAAAAAAATTAATTCCGCAATTATATAAAATTAGACTCAATATTTTTATGGTCATCCCTTATACATCTTACTCATTGAGTAATCTAATATTTTCTCTGCATTGTATTCTATGTAT
Organism: Piliocolobus tephrosceles; assembly: GCF_002776525.5. Classification (NCBI taxonomy): domain Eukaryota; kingdom Metazoa; phylum Chordata; class Mammalia; order Primates; family Cercopithecidae; genus Piliocolobus; species Piliocolobus tephrosceles. The sequence goes on from NC_045435.1 coordinate 112,595,257, forward strand.
GCTGCAACATCAGTATTGTCCATTTTGTTTTCTACAAATAGTTCTTTCACTTTTAAATATTATATGTAAAGAATTATTTTTATTTAATCAAGTCAGTCCATCTTTTCCTTAATGACTGGTTCCCTTTCTTTTACACTTTGGAATTCCTTGTCTTTCCAGATATTTGGTAATACCATTTTTTTTTTTCTAATTTACCAGTAGCTTGATTTTTTATTTTACTATTTCCAGTTGGGACTTATTATTCTCTAACTTTTAGGTGAGAATCTAAATTGTTTCCTTCTCCTTAAGAAAAATTCTAAACATCATTTATCAAAGATTATCTCCCTCCTCACAAATCTGAGTTGTCTCCTTGAAAATATCTTTATATTATTATACATAATCAAGTCTTATGTATCCTAAGGGCAATGTCTGTATCAGATTAAGAATGACTAATAAAGAATTTACCTGTTAACACTCCGTGTTGCACCAATATGATGGAATAAACTGCTAGGCACTTAATAATTTCTTTCTAATAACAAAATTCTCAACTGCTTTACCTGCTCTAAGATTTAAATATAACATTGAAAATGCATATCCCACATGGTTAGCACAGTGTCTAACACAGAGCTCAAAAAGCATTCACTAAAATGAACTGAATTGTGGCAAGGCTGACAGAAAGCCCCATGAGAAGAAAGATGTTTCAAACACAAGAAAGTGTAAGGTTCTTCCGAGTAATGAGAAAAGTTAAGTGGTAACAGGAGAATTTTAAAAGAAACACAGAACTAAAAAGTACAGATTTCATAAACTCTCTTCATACCAATTACTATGAAAATATTACTGATTTTCAAGTAACTCCCCTTATAGTTTAAGTTAGGTTAGTTTACATTTTCAGTAATGACAAAAATCACAGACAAAATATACATTAATTATCATTCTTCATTAACTAACACTTAGTTCTTCAGTGAAAAACTCTCATCTCTAATATGACATGAGAATGTTTCATTCATAAATGAAAACTTGTGATCCTAAATTTCAAATTCCGAAACATTATGACTACATTCAGTGTTTTCAAAGGAATCTTAATTTCAACTTTGTTCATTAAAATTTGTGAATCAATGGCCTGAGGAAACTTTCACCAGAAATATGTTAAATTCAGTAAGGCATTATTTAGAGAACATGTGTAATTTTCATTAAGCTGAATTGTGAAAAGATGAGATACTATTTTATATTGGCCTCAGATATGGTTTGGCTTTGTGATCCCACCCAAATCTTAACTCGAATTGTAATACCATAATCCCCACATGTCATAGGAGGGACCCAGTAAGAGGTAACTGAATCAGAGTGAGTTCTCACAAGATCTGATGGTTTTATAAGTATCTGGCATTTCCCCTGCTGGCACTCATTCTCTCTCCTGCCGCCCTGTGAAGAGGTGCCTTCTGACATGATTGCAAGTTTCCTGAGGCCTCCCCAGCCACACAGAACTATGAATCAGTTAAACCTCTTTTCTTTATAAATTAAATTAGTCCCAGGTATTTCTTCATAGCAGTGCGAGAATGGACTAACACAGCCTCAAAACACGAATTTATCAGGAAAACATTCTTCATTTCAAATAACATCTAATCAAATAGTGAAATCCATAACAAATGAATATAAATTATATCTTTTAGTCCAAAGTCAACATTGTTACCATCTCTCTCTTCTTCCTCTCCTTATGAAAAAAAGGCCTTCCAACTTTCATATTCTCAATAGGTAAAGCAATCTCTTGATTATGAATTTAATATATAAGACTCTTAAATATGTTTAGGCATATTATATATCTTTTAAATAAGAACAACTGCTTGACAAGTAAACAATAAACATGAAAGACAAAGGCAAGTCTTTCAAGTTGGAAATCAAACTCCATTAACATAGCAAAATAAGGAGCGTTCATGGGAAGGAAGTTTTTAAGGTCAGGTGATTCCTACTATTAGCCAGAGGAGGATGAAAATATGATGGTGGCTCTTGACACTGAAAAGTGAGTATGGAGATAAATGATCCTTTGTAGGGTTGATGTAGTTAAGCAAAAAGTGATATTTTCTTGGAGCAGATAATCTATGATCGTCAAAGAGGTTTTCAAAACGTAATAATCCTCAACCAGTAACCACATCTATTGATCAAGGTTGGCAGGGAGAGCAGGGAGGAGTTTGGGATAAACAAGAGATAACTAGCATTCATTGAGACAAGTATTATTAGCCCATCTTATAAATACGAAAATTTTGGTTTGAAGTTTTCAAGGAACAGGAAAAATTACACTGCTAATTGGAAGACATATCAGGGTTTAAACACAAATTTATCTTTTTCCAAACATGATTCCCTTTCTACTATATCACATCCACAAATGCTTCTTTCAGAAGAAATCTATAAAGTCATATATAGAAAATTATAGGATAATATAACCTAGGTGATGTTTTCATATCTCCTACTCGTTGAATGTAATGATACCTCACAATAAACACAAATATGGCAAAGAAAAAACTGGTTGTGACATGTCTCTACAAAGTGCAACATGTGGCTCTGAATAACACTTGGGATTCAGTCCACAGTGAGAGGCAACTTAGGCCTAGTGGTGTAGACTGAGGATATTACAGCCGGCAAGATACTAGTAAAGTAATTTAATACTAGAATTTGAGTGTAAAATTAAAATTCCAGATGATGAAAAAAATATGCATAACAATGACAACAAAAAACAAAATTACAGTAATAGTAATTACGAGGAAACAAATTTGAGAGCAATAATTTTGTCCTCACACTTGATGAAATAACACGGTAAAGCAAAGACACAAAGTGATCTTGATATTTTAAAACAAAGGGAAATGTTGTAAATGGAATTTTGTGATCCCTCCCTCTTTTGTTGACACTCACCAACTCCCCCTACACACTCTCACCAACACACATACACTCACACTCATACTGTTACTCTCTGAAGACAACTACTGTTGCCAGGGCTATCTTTCTTCAAGCACTCAGGGCAGTGCCATAAACTTAGCTGTTCAGTAAACGTTTGCTGAAGGAACAGAAACAAATGACAGAGAAAGTGGAACTATTCAATTCCTATTTAGTTCTATTAAGGAGAATGATCATCAAACTGGAAAAGGTATAGTAAACATAGTTAAGAACCAACTGAAGCCTAAGATAGATGGAAAGAAAGTGTACATGTCTTTCTTATATGAATAGTTACAACTCCTCAGTCCCAGATAAATTAAAATCCAGAATTTTCTGATGAAGTACAGATATGATCACTGACTATGACAGAAGGATGACATGGAAAAATAAATTCTGCTTCTCAAGGAGTATAGGATAAAAACTAGAGAACGGAGACATTCATGTAATTCCCTAAATAATCTTTATAACTAACTCTTTTAAAATTATTATTTAGATGATTTATGAGACTATATAAAAGAAAGCACTGACAGAGCTATAATCAGTTCATTAAAAGATGGCTTAATTTTAATTTTTCAATTTAATTTTTTATTAAAATTTAATTTAATTTATTAAATTTTTAAATTTAATATAATTTTGTATTAAAATTACTAACCTGTAACATTTGGGACACCCAAAGTTACTGACAGGAATAGTCAACACTCATTGAACACAACTTTATGCCAAGAATTAAATATTTTTATTTAATCCTCATAATGTTATAAGAAAAAATATTATTGGAATTTTAAAGATGAGGATACTGGGGCATACAAACTTAAAGCAACCTGCCCAAGTTCATAGAGTTAGTCAATTACAGGGCTAGGATTCAAACCCAGTACTCTCTACCTGCAGAGGCCTTATTTTTATAACCACTATGCATACCAATTAATATAAAATCTCTAAAAAAATTGATAGTCTCGTGGAATTTTTGTAGAAAAAAATAGAAAACAATAGGCTGGATGACCTCTCAATCAGGTAGTTTCAAAACAGACTGAACATTTGTCCAAAACTCTAATTGATTAGAAGATCTTTATCAATGTGGAGTAACCGTTTCTAGTACCACGTGTCAGGATTCTATATTTGGACTCAAGCTGCTTACAACATTGTTATCAATGAACTGGATGAAGATATAGTAGGCTTATAACTACATAGGCGTACAAACTGCTTTACATCTTGGAATTATAGTGTTTCTTTTAGAAGACAGAGTAATTTTAAAGTACCCAAAAGGATTTATAGCAAAGCTTATATTTATAGGTTGAAATATAAAAGAAATAAATGTAAGGTTTTAACCTTAAGTTACAATTATAAAAGTCAATTTTGAAAACAGAAATGAAAAATAAATAACCTACCATGTTTTAACCATCAAATTAATAGACACTGCAGATAGGAGCACTGCTGGAGGACACTTGGGAACTTTTTCTGAAAAGATTTTAAAATATACCTGCCCTTTGATCTACCAATCCTACTTCTAGGAATTCTTCATAAGAAAAAAAACTAAAAATAACTAAGGATGTGTGAAAGCATTCCTCTGACTTATTTATAATGGCCCAAATTGAAAACAACCAAAATGTTCAACAAAAAGGAAGCATTAAAACAGATTACAGAATCAATAAATGATGGGGCATCTATACAGTAGAATATTTTTCATTTAAAATGCAGAGACCCCTGAAATAAATTCAGAGATCCCTGAAATAAAGCTGCACACCTACAACCAACTGGTCTTCAATTAAGTTGACAAAAATAAACAATAGGGAAAGGATACCCTATTCAATAAACGGTGATGGGAAAATTGGCTGCAGAAGAATGAAACTGGACTCCTACCAGTTAAGATATACAAAAATTAATTGAAGAAGGATTAGAGACTTGAATATAAGATCTCAAACTATAAAAATCCCAGAAGGAGACCTAGGAAATACCATTCTAGACATTGACCTAGTCAAAGAATTTATGACTAAGACTTCAAGTAAAACAAAAATTGACAGTTTGGACCTAATTAAATGAAAGAGCTTCTGCACAATAAAAGAAACTACCAATGGAATAAACAGACAACCTACAGAATGGGAGAAAATATTTTCAATCGATGCATGAGACAAAGGACGATTATCTAGAATCTCTAAGGAACAAAAACAAATCAACAAGCAAAAAACAAATAACCACATTAAAAAAGTAGGCAAAGAACATGAACAGAAACTTCTCCAAAGATATACAAGTAGCCAACACAAATATGAAAAAATGCTCCATATCACCAGTCATCAAAGGGATGCAAATCAAACTCCCAATGAGATACCATCTAACACCAGTCAGAATGGCTATTCTTAAAAAATGAGAAAATAACAGATGCTGGCAAGGTTGTGGAGAAAAGGGAATTATACACTGTTGGTGGAAATTCCTGTATGGATATATAATAAAGTGTTAAGAAAACTGTAACTGAGTACAACTTAGAATTTTCTTTTTGCTTTTAAAAAATTTAGTTTTTCTGTGATGAGTAAATGAGAAACACAAGAATAAGTAAAAACTTTCAAAGTACTATAAATATGGTAATTGTAGAGAAAATATAATAATAGCAGTTTGTGTAAAAAAAAGTGGTTCATGTAAAAAATATCTACATACTCTGATGAACCTCAAATTCAAAATGAGACAACAATGTGTCTTAGATACCAAAGGAATTGATATGTCTTAGAATTAAAACACACATACACAAACCCCCATTTAACACAAACCAGGTGAGAGCTTCACTGTCCTTAAAATATTCAGGGCCAGGCACGGTGGCTCATGCCTGTAATCCCAGCACTTTGTGGGGCCAAGGCAGGTGGATCACAATGTCAGGAGATACAGACCATCTTGGCTAACACAGTGAACCCTGTCTCTACTAAAAAAATTCCAAAAATTTGCCGGCCGTGGTGGCACATGCCTGTAGTCCCAGCTACTCCAGAGGCTGAGGCAGGAGAATTGCTTGAACTCAGGGGGCTGAGGTTGCAGTGAGTCAAGATCACACCACTGTACTCCAGCCTGGGCGACAAAGAGAGACTGTCTCAAAAAAAAAAAAAAAAAAAAAAAAAAAAAAAAGACCCTGTCTGGAGACTGGTGTTTGCTTCTACATATCACATTTCTAATAAATGATGTCCAGAGGAGAAGCAGTATGATCAAGCAATATTATAAAGGAAATTATATCCTATGAAGGCTAGCCAAAAGAACAAAGAACCTTTATCCTAATGTCTCTTTCTCAAGTAACTTAAAGGCTTTTATTTAAATAATGGTCACAGAATATAGTTAGGCTGGGAATGGTGGCTCACACCTGTAATCCCAGCATTTAGGGAGGCCAAGGCGGGCAGATCACCTGAGATCAGGACTTTGAGACCAGACTTCGAGACCAGCCTGGCCAACGTAGCGAAACCCTGTCACTACACTAAATTTTGTACTACAAGCATGGCGGTGGGTGCCTGTAATCCCAGCTACTCGGGAGGCTGAGGCAGGAGAATAGCTTGAACCTGAGAGACAGAGACCGCATTGAGCCTAGATTGCACCACTGCACTCCAGCCTGGGTGACAAGAGTTGAGACTCCGTCTCAAAAAAAATGCATATAAATCAGGGAAGAGGTAAATCTGGGTATATTTTAGCCTTACATGAAAATGAATTCTGCCTGGGCACAGAGGCTCACACCTGTAATCCCAGCACTTTGGGAGGCTGAGGGGGGAGATCACCCAAGGTCAGGAGTTTGAGATCAACTGGACAAAATGGTGAAATCCCGTCTCTACTAAAAGTAAAAAAAAAAAAAAAAAAAAAAAAAAAGCCAGACATGGTGGCAGGTACCTGTAGTCTCAGGTAGGGAGGCTGTAGTCCCAGGTAGGGAGACCTGTAGTCCCGAAGTAGGGAGGCTGGGACACAAGAATTGCTTGAAACCAGGAGGCAGAGATTCCAGTGAGCCTAGATGGTGCCACTGCACTCCAGCCTGGGCAAGAGAGAGACTCAGTTTCAAAAAAAAAAAAAAAAAAAAGAAAATGAATTCTAACAGTACTTAGCAATGGAATACACTGGCTCAAGTAGGAACAGTAAACTCTCTTCACACTCACATTCCTCATAACAATCTGACCCCTTATTTCAAGGAAGCAATTTGAATTTTAAGTACCTCTAGGCTAGTATTATCCAGTTGCCAGATTGTGTCCTATCCTAGATAGATTTTCTTTGGGCTTTCTTTTTGGAACTAAATGAACAAAACTGCCTACTTGATAAGTTAATCAAGTCCCTATCAATAGCAGTGTTCAGAAATGACAAATATCCAGTTTGTGGGGATACTGTAGAAGAGAGCTTTTGCATTAAAAGAGAATTGGACTAACCAAGCAATAATGTATTTTTCTAAAATAAACATCCCATAATATTTGTCTTAACCTTTACCATATCAAAATATACATAACGTTAATAAGAATAACATTAAAATTCCTAACAGGGAGTTTAAAGCATTATTCCTGAAAAATTTTTTGTTCAACCATATTTACTAATAATTCTGTTAGAGACATTTTATGTGATATAAACATGAATATATTTTATTCCCTTTTTTTATACACAGGGCATCTTATACATGTTGTTTTGCAGGCCCCCTGCAAAGGAGCGGAGCTCATCGCCAGCAATGGATCGAAGCTGGTCAGAGAATGACTTTGACGAGATGAGAGAAGGCTTCAGTCCATCAAACTTCTCCGAGCTAAAGGAGGAATTACGAACCCAGCGCAAAGAAACTAAAAATCTTGAAAAAAGAGTGGAAGAATTGACAGCTAGAATAATTAATGCAGAGAAGGTCATAAACGAAATGACAGAGAGGAAAACCATGACACGAGAAATACGTGACAAATGCACAAGCTTCAGTAACCGACTCGATCAACTGGAAGAAAGAGTATCGGCAATTGAGGATCAAATGAATGAAACGAAGCAAGAAGAGAAACCAAAAGAAAAAAGAAGAAAAAGAAATGAACAAAGCCTGCAAAAAGTATGGAATTATGTAAAAAGACCAAATCTACGTCTGAATGGGGTGCCTGAAAGTGAGGGGGAAAATGGAACCAAGTTGGAAAGCACTCTTCAGGATATCATCCAGGAGAACTTCCCCAACCTAGCAGGGGAGGCCAACATTCAAATTCAGGAAATACAGAGAAAGCCACAAAGATACTCCTCGAGAAGAGCAACTCCAAGACACATAATTGCCAGATTCACCAAAGTTGAAATGAAGAAAAAAATCTTAAGGGCAGCCAGAGAGAAAGGTCAGGTTACTCACAAAGGGAAGCTCATCAGACTAACAGCAGATCTCTCGGCAGAAACTCTACAAGCCAGAAAAGAGTGGGGGCCAATATTCAATGTTCTTAAAGAAAAGAATTTTAAACCCAGAACTTCATATCCAGCCAAACTAAGTTTCATCAGTGAAGGAGAAATAAAATCCTTTATAGACAGGCAAATGGTTAGAGATTTTGTCACCACCAGGCCTGTCTTACAAGAGACCCTGAAGGAAGCCCTAAACATGGAAAGGAACAACCGGTACCTGCCATTGCAAAAACATGCCAAAATGTAAAGACCATCGAGGCTAGGAAGAAACTGCATCAACCAACGAGCAAAATAACCAGTTAACATCATAATGGCAGGATCAAGTTCACATATAACAACATTAACCTTAAATGTAAATGGACTTAATGCTCCAATTAAAAGAAACAGACTGGCAAACTGGATAAAGAGTCAAGACCCATCAGTCTGCTGTATTCAGGAGACCCATCTCACATGCAGAGACATACATAGGCTCAAAATAAAGGGATGGAGGAAGATCTACCAAGCAAATGGAGAACAAAAAAAAGCAGGGGTTGCAATACTAGTCTCTGATAAAACAGACTTTAAACCTTCAAAGATCAAAAGAGACAAAGAAGGCCATTACACAATGGTAAAGGGATCAGTTCAACAGGAAGAGCTAACTATCCTAAATATATATGCACTCAATACAGGAGCACCCAGATTCATAAAGCAAGTCCTTAGAGACTTACAAAGAGACTTAGACTCCCATACAATAATAATAGGAGACTTCAACACTCCACGGTCAACATTAGACATATCAACGAGACAGAAAGTTAACAAGTATATCCAGGAATGGAACTCATCTCTGCACCAAGCGGACCTAATAGACACCTATAGAACTCTCCACCCCAAATCAACAGAATATACATTCTTCCCAGCACCACATCGCACTTATTCCAAAATTGACCACATAATTGGAAGTAAAGCACTCCTTAGCAAATGTAAAAGAACAAAAATTATAACAAACTGTCTCTCAGACCACAGTGCAATCAAACTAGAACTCAGGACTAAGAAACTCAGTGAAAACTGCTCAATCACATCCAAACTGAACAACCTGCTCCTGAACGACTACTGGGTACATAACGAAATGAAGGCAGAAATAACAATGTTCTTTGAAACCAATGAGAACAAAGATACAACATACCAAAATCTCTGGGACACATTTAAAGCAGTGTGTAGAGGGAAATTCATAGCACTAAATGCCCACAAGAGAAAGCTGGAAAGATCTAAAATTGACATTATAACATCACAGTTAAAAGAACTAGAGAGGCAAAAGCAAACACATTCAAAAGCTAGCAGAAGGCAAGAAATAACTAAGTTCAGAGCAGAACTGAAGGCGATAGAGACACAAAAAATCTTCCAAAAAATCAATGAATCCAGGAGTTGGTTTTTTGAAAAGATCAACAAAATTGACAGACCGCTAGCAAGACTAATGAAGAAGAAAAGAGAGAAGAATCAAACAGATGCAATAAAAAATGATGAAGGGGATATCACCACCGACCCCACAGAAATACAAACTACCATCAGAGAATACTATAAACACCTCTACGCAAATCAACTAGAAAATCTGGAAGAAATGGATAATTTCCTGGACACTTACACTCTCCCAAGACTAAACCAGGAAGAATTTGAATCCCTAAATAGACCAATAGCAGGCTCTGAAATTGAGGCAATAATTAATAGCCTACCAACCAAAAAATGTCCAGGACCAGATGGATTCACAGCTGAATTCTACCAGAGGTACAAGGAGGAGCTGGTACCATTCCTTCTGAAACTATTCCAATCAATAGAAAAAGAGGGAATCCTCTGTAACTCATTTTATGAGGCCAACATCATCCTGATACCAAAGCCTGGCAGAGACACAACAAAAAAGGAAAATTTTAGACCAATATGCCTGATGAACATCGATGCAAAAATCCTCAATCAAATACTGGCAAACTGGATTCAGCAGCACATCAAAAAGCTTATCCACCATCATCAAGTGGGCTTCATCCCTGGGATGCAAGGCTGGTTCAACATTCACAAATCAATCAACGTAATCCAGCATGTAAACAGAACCAAAGACAAGAACCACATGATTATCTCAATAGATGCAGAAAAGCCTTTTGACAAAATTCAACAGCCCTTCATGCTAAAAACGCTCAATAAATTCGGTATTGATGGAACGTACCTCAAAATAATAAGAGCTATTTATGACAAACCCACAGCCAATATCATACTGAATGGGCAAAAACTGGAAAAATTCCCTCTGAAAACTGGCACAAGACAGGGATGCCCTCTCTCACCACTCCTATTCAACATAGTGTTGAAAGTTCTGGCTAGGGCAATCTGGCAAGAGAAAGAAATCAAGGGTATTCAGTTAGGAAAAGAAGAAGTCAAATTGTCCCTGTTTGCAGATGACATGATTGTATATTTAGAAAACCCCATCGTCTCAGCCCAAAATCTCCTTAAGCTGATAAGCAACTTTAGCAAAGTCTCAGGATACAAAATTAATGTGCAAAAATCACAAGCATTCTTATACACCAGTAACAGACAAACAGAGAGTCAAATCATGAATGAACTTCCATTCACAATTGCTTCAAAGAGAATAAAATACCTAGGAATCCAACTTACAAGGGATGTAAAGGACCTCTTCAAGGAGAACTACAAACCACTGCTCAGTGAAATCAAAGAGGACACAAACAAATGGAAGAACATACCATGCTCATGGATAGGAAGAATCAATATCGTGAAAATGGCCATACTGCCCAAGGTTATTTATAGAATCATTACCATCCCCATCAAGCTACCAATGAGTTTCTTCACAGAATTGGAAAAAACTGCTTTAAAGTTCATATGGAACCAAAAAAGAGCCCGCATTGCCAAGACAATCCTAAGTCAAAATAACAAAGCTGGAGGCATCACACTACCTGACTTCAAGCTATACTACAAGGCACAGTAACCAAAACAGCATGATACTGGTACCAAAACAGAGATACAGACCAATAGAACAGAACAGATCCCTCGGAAATACTACTACATATCTACAACCATCTGATCTTTGACAAACCTGAGAGAAACAAGAAATGGGGAAAGGATTCCCTATTTAATAAATGGTGCTGGGAAAACTGGCTAGCCGTATGTAGAAAGCTGAAAGTGGATCCCTTCCTTACACCTTATACAAAAATTAATTCAAGATGGATTAAAGACTTAAATGTTAGACCTAAAATCATAAAAATCCTGGAAGAAAACCTAGGCAATACCATTCAGGACACAGGCATGGGCAAGGACTTCATGACTAAAACACTCAAAGCAATAGCAACAAAAGACAATGTAGACAAATGGGATCTAATTAATCTAAAGAGCTTCTGCACAGCAAAAGAAACTACCATCAGAGTGAACAGGCAACCTACAGAATGGGAGAAAATTTTTGCAATCTACTCATCTGACAAAGGGCTGATATCCAGAATCTACAAAGAACTCAAACAAATTTACAAGAAAAAAAAAAAAAACAACCCCATCAAAAAGTGGGCAAAGGATATGAACAGACATTTCTCAAAAGAAGACATTCATACAGCCAATAGACACATGAAAAAATGCTCATCATCACTCGCCATCAGAGAAATGCAAATCAAAACCACAATGAGATACCATCTCACACCAGTTAGAATGGCAATCATTAAAAAGTCAGGTGCTGGAGAGGATGTGGAGAAATAGGAACACTTTTACACTGTTGGTGGGATTGTAAACTAGTTCAACCATTATGGAAAACAGTATGGCCATTCCTCAAGGATCTAGAACTAGATGTACCATATGACCCAGCCATCTCACTACTGGGTATATACCCAAAGGATTATAAATCATGCTAGTATAAAGACACATGCACACGTATGTTTATTTGCGGCACTATTCTCAATAGCAAAGACTTGGAATCAACCCAAATGTCTATCAGTGACAGACTGGATTAAGAAAATGTGGCACATATACACCAAGGAATACTATGCAGCCATAAAAAAGGATGAGTTTGCATCCTTTGTAGGGACATGGATGCAGCTGGAAACCATCATTCTTAGCAAACTATCACAAGAACAGAAAACCAAACACCGCATGTTCTCACTCATAGGTGGGAACTGAACAATGACATCACTTAGACTCGGGAAGGGGAACATCACACACCGAGGCCTATCATGGGGAGGGGGAAGGGAGCAGGGATTGCATTGGGAGTTATACCTGATATAAATGACGAATTGATCGGTGCTGACGAGTTGATGGGTTCAGCACACCAACATGGCACAAGTACACATATGTAACAAACCTGCACGTTATGCACATGTACCCTAGAACTTAAAGTATAATAAAAAAAAAAGTAATACTATAAATCCTTCATATAAAATATATCCTTCACATATAAAAATATCTGCTGAAATGAAAATGTTATATTAAAGGGTGTATATACATATGAGTAATTTTCATGACTATTAATAAATTGCTTTCCAAAGAACTGATACTTTTTACTCCCATTAGCAATATATGAGTATTTGAAGTCTCTCCGTTTTTGAAAATACAGAGTTCCACAGTGTTCAATCTGAAGATACTCTCATTTCAAGATAGACTATATAGACCATAAAAAAAAATCTTCTAAAGGTCCTGCATTAATTAATCTAAGAGAGTGCAGACAGTGGACAATATTCTAAAAGCATCATCATGACTTCACCAAAAGGAATTATAACTTCAACAAAGTGCTGTTAAAAGGAAAAATGAAGCAAGCTATAACAGTAACACTTATATAAAGAACTATGTGTTTAAATATGGGTTAACAAATGTCTCATGTATAAAATCCAATCTCTCTTTAATAAACCCCTCCAACCCCAAAGTTTGTTAAGGTTGATAATGAAGAGAAAGTCCTCTTATGGGGCAGAGGTCACCTGGGCCTTGAGTACAACTATCATTTCCTAAGATTCAACGTTCTCATTGGGGGTCCTAATTAGGGTTGTCACAGCAAGTGCATTCCAGGAAAATAGGAATACATCTTTCCCTTGATCCTTTAATTTTCTCCTAGTGCAAATGAGACAGGACTATCAAACAACATGACATAATTTAAATGTGTCATAGCAACTGCTAGTGGTCACCTGAAATCCATTTTCCCCTGCTTCACAGTAACAGAGTTTTAGCTGAATAAGCGGCCACTCTTAAAGAGACTGCAAATCTGGCTTCCTTTGCAGCCATATGTAGCCATGGGACAAAGTTCTAACCCAGGGGAGTGCAATCTTTTGGCTTCCCTGGGACGCAATGGAAGAATTGTCTTGAGCCACACATAAAATAGACTAGCACCAAGGATAGCTGATGAGAAAAAAAAAAAAAAAAAAAAAAAATCTCATAATATTTTAAGAAACTTTATGAATTCGTTTTGGGCCACATTCAAAGCTGTCCTGGGCTACATGTGGGCCACAGGTTGGACAAGCTTGTTCTAACAAATGAAATGTGAAAATGTGTAACTACTGACTACATGTTGAAAAGGAAATTATTTCTGTTCTTTCCTCCCTTTCTTAAATTAGGATCATGGGAGAATGCAGAGCAGAAACAACTTGAGACCTGGTAACCACTTTGACTGTCTGGACTACTCTACCAACATTATGTGAAGGAGAAATAAGCTTCTACCTCATTTAAGCCAATGTAACTGTTGTGTCTCTTTGGTATGGTAACTTTGGTTCTGCAAACAGGAACAGATACACACAAATACACATAAACACATTAAAGACTGGGTAATGGAGGTATTAAGAAAATGGAGGTATTAGAAACTTTTTTAGTAATACCAAAAAAAAACTGTTAGTTATGAGGGTGTAAGACCACAAGTAAAAAATAAAGATGAGTACAAAGACATAAACAAAATATTTGAGACCTGACTAAAACAGAAGATTAATATAAATATATTTTCCATGCTCAGAAAATGGACATAACATTACAAAAGTATTAAAAGAAAAACTATGCTGTAGTTCAAACATCTTATTTTTACACTGTAGTTCAAACATCTTTTTTTGTTCAAATTGTTACTTATCACACCAGAAAATTAGAATAATTCAAACCTAACAACTATTTGGAAACATTTAAATTCATTTAAACTTTCAGTGATTTATATAACAAATTTGGTATCTTAGCTTGAACTAAATAGTAACAGATAAGAATGTATAAGAAAAGATGTTGAAATTCATTCAGTAAACATAAGTGAATGTGAACTCTGTATTAAACAGATACCGGGCTGTCCCTTGGGATACAAAGGTGAATAACAACAGTACCAGCTTGGGAGACAATCACTAGCAAATTTCATTAGTTGTGCTGATATATACAGATAAAACTTTTCAGTTCAATTGTGTCAAAATTACTGTTTTTCAATATCAATTATTCGATTATTTTTCACACACACATGCAAATGCACACACACACACAGAGAATCATACTTATATACTTAATGTCTTTAAGGATTCTTCAAAAAAGTTTTCATTGTGCATAAAAAGGAGTTTCAAAATTTAAAAAAAATTAATAAATATTCACATTACATATACTTAAAAATTACCAATATATTTTAGTCATTAAAGCATTGTTCCTCAAGTAAGATACCAGAGTTCTTAGGCCTTTATATGTAAACCATCTGCTTGATAAACATGGTAAAATGTTTAAAAATAACAGCATGGCCACTAACTGCTTCCTTTCTATTCTGAATGAATTTATTCTAATTATAGAAGGAAGGAAAATATGGTCTAACATTTGGACAGTATATTTCAATGAACATTTTTACCTGAAGAATGAATCATAAAAGGTATCGTAGAGTACTGTTATCTACCTGAAAATGATAAAAATTAATCCAATAAAATATAAACTATTATATGTACTGTATGTTAATCTAACATTCAATTAAAATATTGTCAAAAATCGAACATTTTATTAGTTTTAATTAACTTTAATGCATTCAAATCCTGGAGAAACTAGTTGTTATACTAGACAGCTAGTTTCTGCCAAATAAAAACATAATTATAACAACCTTATTCATTTTAATAACCTATTTAAAGCTTACAAACTACTCTACCATTGGACTATTTCACCACATGTGATGGAGAAATAAGTTTCTACTTTATTTAGGTCAATGTAAATGGTTTAATGATAAGATCACTTTCCCATCCACCCTACCCAGGAAGTTACTATGTGTCAAAAAGTGTAACAAATTAGGGTAAAATTGCACCAAAAAAAAAAAAAAAAAGAATCCAACAACTAACTTCTAAAAATGATCATTTCAGAGTTAAACTTATGGTAAAGTTTTTGTGCTATAAAAACTAGTACTGTTTTTGCTTATAACATTACAGATATAGATTGGAATAAGGTTAGAATACTGCAGTATCACGTGTATTGTTTTCTTTAAACATAAAACACTTTTAAGAGGACTTAAACATTAGTTCGTGAAATCAGTTTCCAAACTAACGAAAATAAGGCCTATATTTAAAAATAATATTAATAAAGGTTGAAACCAAGAAATACTATAGCTCAAAAATACGAGATGGTTTTCTGGAATTCCTTATTTTCCTGACCAATATGTTTATCAGCTTCCTAATTTACAAGTTTACCTCTAATTTCCAGCAATTCAGGATATTTCTTACTTTACTTCATGTTCTTCAATCACTTCTTTTTAAACAGGCACTTAAGAGAGAAAGCAAATTTAAAAATCTCAATACAAAAGAAAAATACAAAGAAGATAATCTTGGCCACGCACAGTGGCTCACGCCTGTAATCCCAGCACTTTGAGAGGCCAAGGCGAGCAGATCACGAGGTCAGGAGATCGAGACCATGCTGGCTAACATGGTGAAACCTCATCTCTACTAAAAATACAAAAAATTAGGCAGGCGTGGTGGTGGGTGCCTGTAGTCCCAGCTACTCAGGAGGCTGAGGCAGGAGAATGGCATGAATCCAGGAGGCAGAGCTTGCAGTGAGCTGAAATTGTGACACTGCACTCCAGCCTGGAAGACAGAATGAGACTCCGTCTCAAAAAAAAAAAAAAAAGATAGTCTTTAGAGTATAGCATTAAATGTAGTATTTAGGATTCTCACAAAAAGAACTTGAGATATGCCTATAAATCAGGTATTCTTCACTCAACCTAATGGTTTTCCTTCCTTGCAATTTGATAGCTATTTCTTAAAACAAAGAATTTAAGCAAAATCATATTCATTTATCTAACAACCCTTCAACTTGATTCCCAGTCTTCTTGTCAAGCTTGACTATAAAAGTCCTTCTCATGTAGATGTTATTTTTCATGATTATTTTATCATTTTCTCTCACTGTTCCAACATTATTACTGTTTCCAATAAGTGGAAGGCTTTCTACATGGCACAACAAAAGTATACTGAGCAGAGATAGTTGAAGACCATAAGAAGTTCTGCTGGTTCTTCCCCATAGGATATAATGTGCTATAATGTAGATTTTGCTTGATTCTCTGCAGGATCTCACAAAATCTGCAAATCTCCCCTGCAGATCCAGTAACAGAACTGTATTTTCTTAACTGTCTACTCTGTACAATGGTTTGTTTTACATAGCATTCTTCTAAAGAAGGTGATTCACTGCCCAGTAGTTATCAGAGCCTATGCAATTACTTTTACTTTTTTTTTTTTTTTTTTTTTTTT
>NC_045435.1:112612257-112623744 GCF_002776525.5 Piliocolobus tephrosceles
GTCCCCAAGCTGGAGTGCAGTGGCCGGATCTCAGCTCACTGCAAGCTGCGCCTCCCGGGTTTACGCCATTCTCCTGCCTCAGCCTCCCGAGTAGCTGGGACTACAGGCGCCCACTACCTCGCCCGGCTAGTTTTTTGTATTTTTTTAGTAGAGACGGGGTTTCACCGTGTTAGCCAGGATGGTCTCCATCTCCTGACCTTGTGATCCGCCCGTATCGGCCTCCCAAAGTGCTGGGATTACAGGCTTGAGCCACCGCGCCCGGCTACTTTTACTTTTAAACTCCGCATGTTCCCATGGCCAATTAAAGCCCAGAGATATACAGGCTGTTCATAAATCTCTTTAAAATGATATGACAGAACTCTGACAATGAAGCAAAGAGTGATTATTTTTGATAATCACTGAATGATTATTTTTATAAAGTCTACTAGCACCTTTATTTTATAATCAGTCTATCAATTAAAACACAAACAATTAAAACCATAATGTTGTAAGCCCCTTCCCTATCCTCTTATTAACATGAATTGGCTTACTTTAGCTAGTCACTGCATGCTAATACTTGTTTAAATGGTAGTTTCACATTTTCCTACTTTCACTTCAAGAGAGTGCCATGAGAGCTATTATCTCAAATTCAAAGATGCATATCTTGACACCTCTCTACCAACACTGACTTAATTTTCTAAATTAATTCTTGTAAATTTTGAATCCAGACCTATCTTTATTCTTCAGAGTATCAGCCATTTTATAGAGGGATAACTATGCTACTGAAGATTTTTCCAATTCGTCTTATGTGTCTGAAAATTTCTTTATAAAAATATATAGCATTTGCAACAAATATGTTATATATTTTGAGAATTGTTCTATTATTAAATCAACTTTAAAATAATCATAGAGAGGAGAAACTCTAATTCTGATTTCAACAGATTTGTGAAAACTATGGCTATGTATTCTGATTTGATTTCCATTTGGAAAGAAGGTGGCTACATCATTATACACAATGAAGCTGTTTTTGTGTTGAGTTCTGAAGGATTTTGCAACAACCAAGGACAAATGTTCCAATAACCATACCTTTGTGGAAATATGGGATAACATTTAAAAAGAAATATTTAAGAAAAAATATTCAAAAATCAGAATTCTCATATAAGCAAACTACTAATCTTCTCATTCTTTCTGTATTAAAATATATTAAATGAATAGAATATTAAAAATAAAAAATATTTTAAAAATAAAAACCTGAGGAAGAATAAATATCTTATAAGACAAATTCCTAAAATAGTCTCAGTAGAATACAACCATAAGAACAATATTATTTCCATTTCAAACTGTTGTTTTTAATGATATGTGAAATTCCTAGTATATAGATGACAGATAAGTTACTTGTGTTTTAAAGTGATTTTCACGTATAGATATTTGAAGAACAATAAACTCTCACACATTCACATGCATACACACACACACAGGGTGGGAGGAAGAAAGAGACACAGTACTGTTGTCTAAGAAGTTCTTTAACGTATATAAGGGCTCTATAGTATAGAAGTTCCAAAGCTATCAAAAGCATCATGTTAAGTGAAGACCTTGGTTAATGATCATATTTTATGGCTATTTTCAGAAATAATTGCAACATTAAATTTTATTTCAGTTGTAATATAAATTACTACGAAGTTTGTAAAAACAAATGTTGAGAAAAGAAAAGTTTTCAAAAGAAACACGTTATTTTGAATAGCAATCTTCTTCTGTCTAAAGTAGTAGTATTTTTCCAGTATGAGTAAAAACAAAGATCTTAAACCAAGGAAAAATCCACAAAGCATTCAAGGGGGCTAAAAGTGCAAGCATTTTGTTCTGTAGTCTTACTCACAATACTACCCATCTTTTCTTACAAACTGATCAATTTTATTGAAAAGAATATGATTATTAAATCTAGATATGACCCATATAGCCAACAGAATGTTTATGAGAAACTGTTGTTGTACCCTCGAGATCAATAAAACAAATAAATTATACATAAAATATCAATACTTAATTCCTGCAGTTATCAGTATTAACATTGGCATAAAACACTTCATTTTGCATACAACTCAGGTAAAATACTGAGAATTTTCTGATACTAGAAAAAAATTAAACTGTACACTGAATGAGTACTATTTCATTCCCTACATTCTATTTAGATCTTTGCGTATATTATCTCAAAGCATACTTATGGCTCCCAAGCTTCATAAGGACCTCCTGTTGAAGTTCAGTGTAACTTGATGTAATAAGCCATATATACTTTGCACAACTTCAGAGCATCCACTACAAGTAAGCTGAAGCTGCCATACTAGTAGTACCAAACAAGGGTTTTTCAGATTACAAAGAATAGGGAGGGAAAAATTCCAGGAATTAGCCAGCATCTAATTGGGGGGATGGAAGGAAGAAGGAAAAATCTAATCTTAAGTAAAGTCTTGTAAATAAGTTTACTCAATTGAAGAGGAAAGCCTCAACAAAACAAACTCGCCACTAATTTAAAATTTTAATATTTTTACAAACAAATGTTCAATAACAGAGAAATGGGTAGGATTTTTATGGCCCAGCCAGATGATGTAGTATAAAGTCAATAAAAATTACATTTATAAAGTTTAAAATAATACTTAAGCTGTTCTCTATATGTTGAAAAAGCAGAATATTACAATTTCTGGTATTATTTCAAAACTGCAAGAAAAAAAGAAAAAAGACAGAAGGAAAAAAGTGCCAAGATTTAACATTGCTACTCTAAGTAGTAAATTATAGGTGTTCTGTTTTTCTATTTCTTTATATGCTTCTAAGCTTTCTGAATATTCTATAGTGACTATTATTTTTATTAGAAAACATGTTTATAAACATGTTTCTTTTTCAAAATAGAATATTTTTAAATAGTTGTACTTTTCTATTCAGAAAATGACACAATAAACGTCTTAAATATGCAAGACCCTGTATCACTTGGTTCTTTCTATCTAAACTCCTTGAAATAGGAATAAATGCTAAATGCTTCCATTTTTCCCATACTGTTTTAATACATAAACTGATAAGCTAACCAAATATAAAATTCACATTTGAATTATTTCCTTTTCTGATCCAAGAACAAAACACAGTTAGGGTTTATATGATATGAAAAGAAAAAAAAAACTACTACTACTACTACTTTCGTCAGAAGTAGATTAATATAAAAATCTTAGTATGCTTTAGTCTACATGTTTGATTCCAGATGCCAAGACTCTTAATGTACCCTATCATAATTATCTTGCTGAAAATTATTTATTGGATTTATTGAGGAAGAGAAGACTGTTTTGGGTTTGGTTTGCTTTTCCATTTTGAATTAGCAGCATGTATTTAGGTTCTCATAAAGTCAAATAATCTATAAAGTAGGTTTCTTTTTAATCTCAGCAATGTTTCCAGCATCCTATTAACATGTTAAGACAACTTTCCAAAAACTTAAATAACTTTTTCACATCACTTCATAATTACAGAGCATGTACAATATAACATCCAGGTAGTTTTAAAAACATGAACAAAAGGCAAGACTGGTGATTGTGATTGGGAATTCTAATACTACTTTGTAAAGCTTCAGTTGAATCCCATTTCAAAGACTGCAACCAAGTGAAGAAACTATCTCTGAAGCTTATAGTGGTATACTACATTTAAGGATCTTAAAGTGCTTTAAAAATCAGCCTTTGTAATTTCCACTTTGAGGGTGAAGCACTCAGCAATTCTACAGTTGAGCTAAGATTACTGAATAAATCCAGTGCAGACTCCCAGGATTCTAAATAAGCATTCCTGCAAGTCAGGTCCAGGGCATGCTCACATGCAAACCTCACTGACACTGAGAAAGCCAACTAAACAAACAGCCTTCATTTCATTTCCCTACTTTCCCACTATCCTCAAACTGGACATCTCCTCCATTGTTAAGACATACTAGTCTCTTGGCTTCTCTCTCATCCCAGGCAGCTAGTCCCTCATACAACTCAGTCTTCTAGTAACAGGCTTCACCTGGGTCTTTTCTCTTTAAACAGCACTGCAGATATTGGATGAGTATTTCCTATACCATCAGATTTCATGGACCTGTAAAGTTCTAAACAAAAAAAAAAAAAAAAAGAAAAGATATAAAAGGACTACCAACTTTTTATTCTGCCAATAATGTTCTTAATATATAAGAGTAGAACAGATATAATCACAATAAAATAGAATGAAAAAGCTCACTGCGTAATTTTTACCTTCCCATTTTGACAAAGACCAGTGAAAATGTCCTAAAGAACTTGGGAACCAGACTTCTGGATCATCCCTTTTCTCCAACCCACCTCCCCCTACTCTCTTGCTCAACCTCTGCCCTAGAAGAATGCTAGCTTGCTACTTTGATCATGTTAGTAACCCCAGGAAACATAATAAAGGCTTGAAGAAAAAAACATTAACTAAATTAGGAAGCAATCCTGAGGGACAGGAGATGAGGCTATAGTCTAATAAAAGGCCAGTTGCAATCAGCCTTATTCTTTGGGCTATTAGTGAAGCAGCCACTACAGATTATATTAAACAAAAGTGTAACAGTATTAGATGAGCAGATATCAGAAAACTGTTGATAGATGTTAACTTGAAAATCTCCCAAGTCTTTCACTCACAAGAAAATTCTGTGAGCAACCTGGACAAAGACTTCACAATCCTACATTATTGATTCTCTTGACCTTCCTTGGAGCTTGGCAAAGAACAGAGAATTAAAATGGTTTCATCATAGCCCATAACTGATCTTACAAGGTTCCCTTTCAGAAAGCTGTGGAGAATGAGAAAATGTTGAAAACGGAGAGGGAAAGAAAAGAAAAATAACATTTATTAAGTATTGGATACCAAGCAATGTAACAGGTGCTTTACATATACAACTTAACTTCAAAATAAATTAGTGAAATAGGAAAAACCATTCCCGTTTCAGAGAGAGGAAAATACAGGTGAACCAAGTTGTCAGGAATCACAGAGAAATAGAACACTGAGGTAGAAAACTGCCATTTAAACACAGACTTGACTAACCCCAGAGACACTCATGTAATGTAGGATAATGCAGTTTCCCATATGCTACCTTTTTCTTACAATAACCCTTATATAGTGAACTATTATTAATAATAATTTATAGATAAAATTTTTTTCTTTTTTAAAGTTCAAGGGTACATGTGCAGGTTTGTTATGTAGGTAAACTTCCATCAAGGGGATTTGTTGTACAGATTATTTCTCCACCCAGGTATTAAGCTTAGTACCCATTAGTTATTTTTTCTGATCCTCTCCCTCTTCCCACCCTCTACCCCCCATAGGCCCACGTCTCTGTCATTCACCTCTATGTGTTCATGTATTCTCATTATTTAGCTCCCACTTATAAGTGAGAATGTGTTGTACTTGGTTTTCTGTTCCTCTGTTAGTTTGCTAAAGATAAAGGCCTCTACGTTCCTGCAAAAGACATGATTTCTTCTTTTTTTTTTGGATGGAGTTTCACGCTGTCACCCAGGCTGGAGTACAATGATGTGATCTCAGCTTACTGCAACCTCCGCTTCCCGGATTCAAGCAATTCTCCTGCCTCCATCTCCTGAGTAGCTGAGATTACAGGTACACGCCACCACGCCCAGTTAACTTTTTGTATCTTTAGCAGAGACGGGGTTTTACCACATTAGCCAGGCTGGTGTCAAACTCCTGACCTCATGATCTGCCCACCTCGGCCTCCCAAAGTGCTGGGATTATAGGCATGAGCCACCGCACCCAGACGATCTCATTCTTTTTATGGCTGTATGCCTGCATTGTATTCCATAGTGAGTATGTACCACATTTTCTTTATCCAGTCCACCAGTAATGGGCATTTAGGTTAATTCCATGTCTTTACTATTGTAAATAGTGCTGCAATGGATACATGCATGTGTCTTTATTATAGAATGATGTCTATTACTTTGGGTACATAAACAGTAATGGGATTGCTGGATTGAATGGTACTTCTGTTTTTAAGTCTTCGAGGAATCACCACACTGTTTTCTACAGTGGTTAAACTAATTTACACTCCAACCAACAGTTTCTAAGTGTTCCTTTGCCTCCACAACCTCACCAGCACCTGCTATTTTTTGACTTTTTAGTAATAGCCATTTTGACTGGTATGAGATGGTATCTCATTGTGGTTTTTATTTGCATTTCTCTAATGACCAGAGATATTGAGCTTTTTTTCATATTCTTATTGACCATATGTATGTTATCTTTTGAAAAGTGTTTATGTCCTCTGCCCACATTTTAATAGGATTATTTTTTCTTGTAAACTTAAGTTCCCTGTAGATGCTGGATATTAGTCCTGTGTCTGATGCACAGTTTGCAAACATTTTCTCCCATTTTACAGGTTGTCTGTTTACTCTGTTGATTGTTTCTTTTGCTGTATAGAAGCTCTTTAATTAGTTCCCTTTTGTCACTTTTTGCTTTTGCTACAATTGATTTTGTTGTCTTCATCTTGAAATCTTCGCCCATTCCTGTGTCCAGAATGGTATTGCCTAGGTTGTCTTCCAGCGTTTTTATAGTTTTGGGTTTTACATTTAAGTCTTTGATCTATCTTGAGTTGATTATTTTTTCATATATGGTATAAGGGAAGCATACAGTTTCAATCTTATGTATATGGCTAGTCAGTTAACCCAGCACCTTTCCCAAATGAATAGGGAGTCCTTTCCCCATTGCTTGTGTTTGTCAGGTTTGCTGAAGATCAGGTGATTGTAGGTATGTGGCCTTATTTCTGGGCTATTTTGTTCCATCAGTCCATGTGTCTGGGTTGGTACCAGTATCATGCTGTTTTGGTTACTGCTATCCTGTGGTATAGTTTGAAGTCAGGTAGAGTGATATGCTTCCTGATTTTTATTTTTTTTATTTTGTATTTTTTGGCTTAGGATTGCCTTGGCTATTGAGTCTCTTTTTTGGATCCATAGGAATTTTAAAATAGTTTTCTAGTTGTGTGAAGAATGTCATTGGTAGTTTGATAGAAAGAGCATTGAATCTATAAATTGCTTTGGGCAGTATGATCATTTTTAACAATATTGATTCTTCCTATCCATAAGCATGGAATGTTTTTCTATTGTTTGTGTCATCTCTGATTTCTCTGAGCTGTGTTTTGTAGTTCTCATGACAGAGATCTTTCACCTTCTTGGTTAGCTGTATTCCTAAGTATTTTATCCTTTTTGTGGTAATTGTGAATGGTATTGTGTTCCTGATTTGCCTCTTGGCTTGACAGCTGTTGGTATACAGGAATGCTAGAAGTTTGTGTACACTGACTTTGTGTTCTGAGACTTCACTGAAGTTGTTTCACAGCTTAAGGAGCTTTTGGGCTGGGACTATGGGGTTTTCTACATATTGAATAATGTTGTCTGCACACAGGAATAGTTTGATCCCTATTTGGATGCCCTTTCTTTCTTTCTTTCTCTTTCCTGACTGCTCTTAGCCAGGACTTCCAATACTATGTTGAATAGGAGTAGTGAGAGAGAACATCCTTGCCTTGTCTTGGTTTTCAAGGGGAATGCTTCCTGCTTTTGCTCATTCAGTATGATGTTGACCGTGGGTTTCTCATAGATGGCTCTTATTTTGATGTATGTTCCTTCAATATCTAGTTTACAGAAAATTTTTAACATGAAGGGGTGTTGAATTTTATCAAAAGCCTTTTCTGTATCTATTGAGATGATCATACAGTTTTGACTTTAGTTCTGTTTATGTGATGAATCACACTGATTTCTGTATGTTGAACCAACTTTGCACCCCAGAGATAATGCCTACTTGATCATGCTGGATATGTTTTTGATGTACTGCTATATTCAGTGTGTCAGTATTTTGCTGAGGATTTTTGCATTGATGTGCATCAAGAACGCTGGCCTAAAGGCTTCTTTTGTGTGTGTGTCTCTGCCAAGTTTTGATATCAGGATGATGCTGGTCTCATGGAATGAGTTAGGGAGGAGTGCCTCCTTTTCAATTTTTTGGAAAGTCTCAGTAGGAATGCTACCAGCTCTTCTTTGTACATCTGGTAAAATTCAGCTGTGAATCTGTCTGTTCTGGGATTTTTGTTTGTTTGGTAGGCTACTTATCACTGATTCAATTTCAGAGTTTGTTATTGTTCTGTTCAGGGATTCAATTTAGTTCTGGTAGTCTTGGGAGGGTGTATGTATCCAGGAATTTATCCATTTCTTCTAGATATTTTAGTTTGTATGCACAGAGGTGTTCAAAATATTCTCTGGTGGTTATTTGTATTTCTGTGGGGTCAGTGGTAATATCCCCTCTGTCATTTCTGAATAGTCTTCATTTGTATCTTCTCTCTCATTAGTACAGTTAGGGGCCTATTTTAATATTTTTTTTTCCAAAAAAAAAAAAAAAAGAAAGAAAGAAACTCCTGGATTCATTGATCTTTTGAGTGCTTTTCTACGTCACAATCTCCTTCAGTTCAGCTCTGATTTTGGTTATTTCTTGTCTTTTGCTAGCATTGGGGATGGTTTGCTCTTGGTTCTCCAGTTCTGTTAGTTGTGTGATGTTAGGTTGCTAAATTGAGATCTTTCCAACTTTTTAATGTGAATGTTTAATACTATACATTTCCCTCTTAACATTGCTTTAACTGTGTACCAGAGATTTTGGTATGTATCTTTGTTCTCATTAGTTTTGAAGAATCTGATTTCTGCCTTAATTTCATTATTGACACAAAAGTCATTCAGGAGCAGGTTATTCAATTTCCATGAAAGAGTATGGTTTTGAGCAAATTTCTTAATGATTTCTAATTTTCTGCTGCTGTGGTCTGAGAGAGTGGTTGTTATGATTTTACTGATTTTGCATTTGCTGAGTAGTGTTTTGGGGCTGATTATGTGGTCGACTTTAGAGTATGTGCCATGTGGTGATAAGAAGAATGTATATTCTGTTGTTCTAGCATGGAGAGTTCTATAGATGTCTACCAGGTCCATTTGATCCAGTGCTGAGTTTAGGTCCTGAATATCATTAATTTCCACCCTCGATGATCCGTATAATACTGTGAGTGAGATGTTGATGTCTTCTCTTATTATTGTGTGGGAGTCTAAGTCTCTGAAGGTCTCTAAGAATTTCCTTTATGAATCTGGGTACTCTCGTGTTGAGTGCATACATCTTTAGAAAAGTTAGATCTTCTTTTTGAATTGAACACTTTATCATTATGTAATGCCCTTCTTTGTCTTTTTTTATCTTTGTTGGCTTATAGTCTTTTGTCTAATATTAGTATGACAACCCCTGCTTTCTGGTTTTCATTTGCTTGAAGATTTCCCTCCATCCCTTTATTTTAAGCCTGTGGGTGTCACTGCATTTGAGATGGGTCTTCTAAAGACAGCATATAATTGGGTCTTTATCCATCTTGCAACTCTGTGCCTTTTAATTAAGGCATTTAGTTCACTTACATTCAAGGTTAGTATTGATATGAATGAATGTGATCCTGTCATCATGGTGTTAGCTGGTTATCATGTAGACTTGTTTGTGTGGTTGTTTTATAGTGTCATTGGTTTGTGTCCTTAAGTGTGTTTTTGTAGTGGCTGATAATGGTCTTTCCATTCCACATCTAGTGCTTCCTTTAAGAGTTCTTGTAAGGCAGGTCTGACAATAATGAATGCCCTCAGCATTTGCTTCTATGAAAAGGATCTTATTTCTCCTTTGCTTATGCAGCTTAGTTGGGCATGACATGAAATTCTTTGTTGAAATTTCTTTTAAGAATGTTAAATATTGGCCCCCAATAACTCATGGCTTGTGGGGTTTCTATAGAAATGTCCACTGTTAGTCAATGGGCTTCCCTTTGGGTGGCCTGATCTTTCTCTCCAGCTGCCATTAACATTTTTTCTTTCATTTTGACATTGGAGAATCTGATTATCAAGTGCTTTGGGGATGATCTTCTTGTGAAGTATCTTACTGGGTTCTCTGCAAGGCTGAAGAAGTTTTCATGGAGGATATCCTGAAATATGATTTCCAAGTTGCTTCCATACTCCCCATATCTTTCAAGGACAGCAATAAGTTGTAGATTTGGTCTCTTTATGTAATCCCATATTTCTCAGAGGGTTTTTTGTTGTTGTTCTTTTTAATTCTTTTTAATCTATTCTTATTTGACTATCTTATTTCAGGAAGCCAGTCTTCAAGCTCTGAGCCTCTTTCCTCAGCTTTCTATTATGCTATTACTAATTGTGATTGCATTACTAAATTCTTATAGTGTATTGTTCAGCTATATCAGGTCAGTTATGTTCTTTTCAATACTGGCTATTTTGTCTGTCAGTCCCCGTATTATTTTATTGTGATTCTTAGCTTTCTTGGATTAGGTTTCAACATACTCCTATATCTCAATAATCTTCATTTCTATCCATAGCCTGAATTCTATTTCTGCCACGTCAGTCATCTCAGCCCCAGTTCAGAACCCTTGCTGGAGAGTTGGTCTGGTCATCTAGAGAAAAGAAGATACTCTAGCTTTTTGAGTTGTAGGAATTCTTGCACTGGTTCTTTCTCATCTTTGTGGGCTGGTGTTCCTTCAGTTTTTAAAATTGCTGTCCTTCGAATTTTTTTTTTTTTCTTTTATGCTATTTGATGAGCTTGAGGGTTTGACTGTGGAATAGGTGGATTCAGTCAACTGGTTTGGCTTCTGGAGGATTTTAGGGGGCTGAGACTCAGCTCTCAATTCCTGGACTGTGTGTTCTAACTCTGGGGAACTTGTATCGGGCCCCAATTTTGTTCTCTGGCTCCTCGAAATTAGGAACCCACCACCTTGGCAGGGAGTGGGGCTAAGGTGCTCTCAGACCACTGGTCACTACACATCGATGGGTGGTGCCAGATAAAGCATTTTGTAAGGTGATGGCAACAAGGTCTGTCCTCATTCACACATACCAGAAGCAGCAGCAATGCAGCAGGGTGCACACTTGTTGGGTGCAGCAGGGTGCTAGCAGGTGCCAGGGTGGGTAGGTGCCTGCCTCTGTGTGGGCATTCACAGCAGTGGTGGAGGCAGCACACAAAATTAAAATTCTTAAAGGTGGTCATACATTTAACAAGTGGGTCAAGGAAGAGATGAAGTGCAAGACAAAGATAAAGCAGATGCCCTAGAACAGTTCACAACTGCTTAAAAGAAAGCTACTAAAACGCAGACACCAAAGTGACAGGTGTCTGTCAGTCTGTCTTCTTTGATATTCCCACTATCAGCTGGGCCTGGTGGCTTATGCCTATAATTCCAGTATTTTGGGAGGGCAAGGCAGGCAGATCACTCGAGGCCAGGAGTTCGAGACCAGCCTGACCAATGTAGCAAAACCCCATCTCTAGTATTAAAAAAAAAAAAAAAATTAGCCAGGCATGGTGGCACACACTTATAATCCCAGCTACTCGGGAGGCTGAGGCATGAGAATCATTTGAACCCGGGAGTCAGAGGTTGCAGTGAGCCAAGATCGTACCAATTCACTCCAGCTTGGGTGACAGACTCAGACTCCGTCTCTTAAAAAAAAAAAAAAAAAAAAAAAAAAAAAAAAA
>NC_045435.1:112624144-112686326 GCF_002776525.5 Piliocolobus tephrosceles
GGGGGGGGGGGCGGGGGGGGGAGGACGCGCCGCCACCCTGCACCCTGGGGGGGGAGGGGAGGCGCCCCCCCCCAAAAAAAAAAAAAAAAAAAAAAAGCTATCTTGTAAGATATAAGAGAAGGAAGAGCTATCTAGTCAAAATGTGTTTTGTAAAATGTATAAAGGATTATTTTTCAGTACCTCCAAAAAGTATGTAAACCAAAAGAAGGCACATGAGTAAGAGCAATGTCTTTAAACAATCAGATACAGAGACTAGTATAATGGCAAATCCTTTTTTAACCAAACATTAATTTACAGGTTTTGTAATTATTTTGTCCTGAACACAATGTGATGGGTGTTTTTATTATAAAAATGCTTAGAGCTGTTCAAATTGGATACATGTTAAGAAAATGCCTAGATTATAATACAAACATATCAAGTTTCTATTATGTAGTTTTCTCCTTGCTTTAAAATTGAATTCTTCATAACAATTATATGAGAAACCACACAATCTGATTTTTATATTTGATACTGAGCAAATAAAAGAACAGCTGCCTTTTTAAAAGATATAAATCAGGCAGCAATGAAATCAAGAGGAAAGTTCTCCATTCCAGGAAAGAATTGGTAATGGTAAGTCACTTGAATATCACCATCATTGTCTCTAATATTAGCAATAAATTAAACCTTCAGTACTTACAGGATCCACAGACATACCCCAAATTGACATTCATACAGAGGATAGAGACATATGTCATCATACCATGTTATTCTCATTGAAAGTAAAAGTCAGGCAACCCTTTCCGTACAAACACAATTGAAGTTTCTGTGTTACTCTTAAAAATGTCCAAGATTAATAACTATTAAAATAAATTTATTTTTTCATTCTAAGTAAAATTTAAAATTTTGGAAAAACATTTAAAATTGACTCAATTGTCTCATGGAACTGATGTTTACAGTTTCTGTATGTTAAACATAAAAATTGACCCTCCCAGTCTTTTTATTTATTATTTATTTATTTTTTTGAGACAGAGTCTCATTCTGTTGCTCAGGCTGGAGTGCAATGGCACAATCTCAGCTCACTACAACCTCTGCTGCCCAGGTTCAAGTGATTCTCCTGCCTCAGGCTCCAAAGTAGCTGGGAATACAGGCACCTGCCACCACACCTGGTTAATTTTTGTACTTAGAGATGGGGTTTCACCATGTTGACCAGGCTGGTCTTGAACTCCTGATCTCATGATCCACCCACCTCAGCCTCCCAAAGTGCTGGGATTACAGGCATGAGCCACCACGCCCAGACTCTCTCAGTCTTGAAACTTGAGAAAATTACATTTGTTCTATCTGAGTTCCTTTCTCAGGAAACCAACCATCAAGCCTTCCGAAGAGTAGCAAAAATCTGAAACTCACCAGATCACTGTATCTGGACAATGAGATGTCAGACCACTCACCTACAATAATTGCCTTGGCAACCACCTGCTTCCTATGAACCAACTCCTCTTCCTTACACCTCCCTAATTCCTATTTTCCCACACATGGTTACATTTCTTCTCTACTATATAAACCCCTAATTTCAGTTGGTCAGAGAGAAGGATTTAAGACTGATCTTCTATATCCTCAGGTGCAGCACCTAATTAAAGGCTTTCTGCTGACAATACTCATTGTCTCAGTGATTGGCTTTCTATGTGGCAAGCAGCAGGACCTAGACAAAACCTTTGGTGTTTTGGTAATAAATTCACATTTTTTTTGAGTGGTGGGATCAACTAAATCTGAAAACATAAAAACACTCACTTTCTGCCTTGCCCTTCCTATGTACTCAACTCAAAATGAGTATAGCAAATGAAAGCAATTATATATATATATGTGTGTGTATATATATATGTGTGTGTATATATATATGCTTTAACTTTCAAAAATTGGTAAGACATATATAATGAAGATGACAATGATCCGGAATTAATGTTTAAATATCATTACAATAACAATATCATGTGGAACATTTAGTTAGTGGAAAAAAACTAAGAGAGGTAGGAATTCTTTGCTTTATTCAGGTAACCTAAAAAGAATAGAGAAGGACTAATGAAAAAGTGGCTATGACTATTAGAGTATAAAATTTCAACATTATCTCCAAATTTCCAAACAGACTTTAATGCATTGCTGTACAGCAAAAATAAAAAGATAGAAGATACCTATTTCACATATACATAAATCATAAATTTTCAAATAAACTAGAAATATCTTGTAAACTATTAAAACTAAGATACATGTAAACTGTACTTTGACAATACATTTATACTGTCTATGTAATACATGGGACTAAAATCTTGGATCAAATTGTCTGGAAACATTTCTGAGAAAAATATATCAAGAAGGATTTCTCAGACACTACTAATAATTATCCTCATGTAATATTGGTTAAATAAAATAAATGATCTTAATGTAGGTGTTAAAGACATTAACATCTATAAAATTAAATGTGGCACAATATCATTAATAGTGCTTTTGTTAATGCTGAAATGTTTTTTGTTTTGTCTTCCTCCAATTCTAGGTTTCACAAGAAGCTAGAAAACTGTGTGGATACTTAGGAAGTTCAACAAGACCCGTCTATTTGCTCCACCATTTTCTTGTTAAAGTTTTATTTGGCTAATTCCAGCACATACACAAAGATTGGTCACACAGATGGATAAGACTGCATCATATCAACTGGTCCTATTTATTCTTCAAGCACATCAATGTCTAACCTTCGAATTATCAAAGTTCTTGACAATTTGAAACTGAGCCTTCAAGAACTTATTTCACAGATGACAGTATCTGTTATAACAACTATTTAAGCTCTTGAAACCAATCCAATTGTCCTATAGAACTGATGTTTATGGTTTCTTTGAATTAACATAGATATTGATCCACCCCATCTTAAAACTTGAGAAAGTTAACTGTCTTATCTGAGTTCGTTTCTCAGGAAACCAACCCTCAGGCTTCCCAGACAGTAGCAAGAAAAACCAAAACTTACCACATCACTACATCCGGACAATAAGACGCCAGACCTCTCACTCATCATGATTGCCTGAACGGACTACCTGCTTCCTGCTGACCAACTTCTCTTCCTTATTCCTGCCTAATTCCTGTTTTCCCACACATAGTTATACTTCTTTTCTGCTATTTTAGTCAGGGAAGATATTTGATACTGATATCCCATCTCCTCAGGTGCAGCACCTGATTAAAGCCTTCTTCCCTGGCAATACTTATCTCATTGATTGGCTTTCTGTGCAGTGAGCAATAGAATCTAGACTGAATCCCTGGCATTTTGGTAACATTCTCCTCCATTGTGAAGATAAATCAGTATTTCATCTTTCTCTTTCATGATTCAAAATACAAAAAGATCTATCATTTGCATAAAAACTACAAAACTTAGAACAAAGTGCAAAATTCCTTTGCTAAAGTAAACACCTCTGATTCTTTCAGTCCCTCTTTTAGAAGGTACTGTAAGAAGGATATTTGTGGTGATGAAATAGCTTTATATCTTGATTATGGTGATGATTACATGCATCTACATATGAGATGAAATGACACAGAACTATACACACACATTGTATCAATGTCAATTTCCTGGTTTTTATATTGTACTATAGTTAGGAAGATGTAGCCAGTGGAGGAAACTGGTTAAAGTGTAAGACAGTGCCTTTTCATATCATTCTGGCAAATTCCTGTAGATCAATAACTTCAAAATAAAAAGCAAAAAAAAAAATGAGAAGAGGGAAATGGAGCTCCTCACAGAAATCATATCTCAATGCCAGAGGAAAATAAAGAGGGAAACTTTTCCCAGAAATGTAAAAGATCAGTGTGGGTAAATACCAGGAAGGCAAACTAAACCAAAGCAGATAGATAAAAGCAATAATCAGTATTTTGATTAATGTTAAGTTTAACAAACTATCTACCTTTATGCCAATCTATATCCTTTCCTGGGGTCAGAAAATATAGTCTATGGAAACCTACTACAAGTAAGAAACTACTTTGGTTTTTAAAATCATGTATTTTGCATTGGATGTCATATTCACATTCAATAGTGGTTCTGAACGTTTAATTTACCAGTTATTTAACTGCTTTTTTCCAAAATATAGCAATAAGTTTTTTAAAAAAAAGATGGCCATATTTATCTATGGGTTAGAGCCCTCTAACATAGCTCAGAGTACCCCAGTTAGAGAAGCATCATCTTGTTTTCCAGCTCCTGAGTGTTAATTTACAAATCATTCAGACTGGCCTATTCTGAGGGAGCCACTAATTCCCTAGAGACTAGGGCCTCTTTGAAAAAATTCTTGGAAGACAGATGACTGCTGGCACTCTATATTCAAACTATGACATACTACAAAAAGGCTGATGTAGGAATTATGTAACTCCTGTAAAAAGAGCCTCTCTAAGATCTCTCACATTCTGTCTTATCTCAACAAGTGCCAGTAACACAATATTTTCACACACATATAAAGACAAGAGTAGGTTTCCTGCATAATTAGTAGTCATTTTACTTGAAAATACCTTGTTCTTATTTTTAAAGTTTTCCATAACTCGAGGAAAATTAAATACAAAAAGGGGGTCCAGAACCACAAGGTTTCTTAAGGTTGTTCCTATCTTCATCTTTTCATCAGATCTCTCCATCCAAGAAGACAGGAAAAAAGGCTTTTATCACCTGAAGGTGATCAAAAATGTCAAGCTGGCTTGTACAACCAGCATTTCAAAAAAGTGTTACAGTGCCCCAGAAGATGTTCACTTTGGTTTGAGTACTGTGAAAGTTCTATAACCATGCAGGAAATATGTTATAGGTTTGATTCCAAAAACATGAATGGCCTCTGCTCCCAGGTGGAGACTAGGATACAGGGCTTGTTAGAACTGGATGCCCCAAGAAACTGTCAAATTACTGAGTATCATATTAAACTAAAATGAAAATACACACACACACACACACAATTTAAAGAGATATTATGATCACTTAGGGATGCATTATTTGAAGTGACGTTATCCCCAATGATAATTGTACTTGATGCACAGGAGTAAAAAGCACAGACTATGCAAACTATAAGTTTTGACCAATATAATAAATAATATCCTAAAACTAAAGAAGTTCATGAGTAATTTTATGTACCAAGATTGTAAAAAAGCAAAAAGCTATTTGTATACTACTTTAAAATTTCACATGTGATACTAAATACAATGAAAATAAGTTTGAAAGTATGACATTTTCACTGTTTTAAAGGATTCATAGCACTTCTAAAGTTTTTCATGACTGACCATCTAAAAATTAAAATATCTCTAGTATATTCCTATCAAATTGTACCTTGGTAATTAATACCCAGAGCATAAATTCCCAATATGATGAAAGTCTAATTTTTTAGAAACCACATTTATAAACAAGCAGTTAGGGAAAACTCATGCTGAGCTCAAAACACGAGGTTTCTAGGCAAGATAAATCACCTTTCTTATCTGAACTGCTCAGATCAAAATGTCAAAACTATTAAATTACAATTTTGTCTGACATCAATATCCCATGCAACAGTGCAAAACAGAAAACCCTGATTTCAGGAATACTGTTTGCTTTTAACTGGCAAGCAAATTAAGCAATGAATCAAATTTTGTTTGGTAAAACAAACAAAAAATGAGACACAATGCAGGTCAGAGCACATCAAAGAGGTCAAGGACTTCATCAAGACTCACTTCTCATACAATTGCATGTTTTTTGGCTCAAACGGAAAAAATAGGCCGGGCACGGTGGCTCAAGCCTGTAATCCCAGCACTTTGGGAGGCTGAGACGGGCGGATCATGAGGTCAGGAGATCGAGACCATCCTGGCTAAGACAGTGAAACCCCGTCTCTACTAAAAATACAAAAAACTAGCCGGGCGAGGTGGCGGCGCCTGTAGTCCCAGCTACTCGGGAGGCTGAGGCAGGAGAATGGCGTAAACCCGGGAGGCGGAGCTTGCAGTGAGCTGAGATCCAGCCACTGCACTCCAGCCTGGGCGACAGAGCGAGACTCGGTCTCAAAAAAAAAAAAAAAAAAAAAAAAAAGGGAAAAAATATCTACTCTGTTACACAAATAGAAAACACACAAACATAAGATCATATATTTTACTACGTACATACTAAATATCACTATAGATTTTAATAAATTATACATAAAAGTAAATCACATTAATTTTATAGTTACATCCTATGTGCATGCTGATGACATCTAATAGTTATATATGTGTGTGGAAAGAGAGGCAGAAGGGGAGCTTAATTTTTCCCTTAACAAACTTAGTTCTCCTATATAACTCTCTCATCTATTTCTTTGAATGTACCATGTAAAAAAAGTACACAATCATAATATTTTTGAACTGTAGGAAGCCTTAAAAATGATCTTGAGCTACCTCATTTTCCAGTAAAAAACTGAAGGCCAGGAAAGACATGGGCACAAAACTACCTGGGAACATAACTGGGACTACAATTCTACGCCCCTAACTCCTAATCTTTTGTACCAATCATGAAATATACTAACGAGACATACTCCTCAGTATACTGGGGTTCATTATACTATGCTACCTTTGTGTATCTGATAATTTCCATAATAAAAGAAAAATGTTTGGAAACCTAACAACCTAAAAGCATTCAGTCCTCTTCATAAGGCATTTATCAATTGTATTGCAATATTTACATATATTCCCTTCTCTTCACTCTACTAAAAATGGTAAATTGAGGGCAGAGATCATGTCATTTACATACTGGTTATCACCATCCCCTGCGAAGACTTTATGCAGAACCCTGTTTTATAGTAAGAATTCAAGAAACAAATGGTACCTAAATAACTGGAAAAAAAAATCATCTCAAACAAGGTTCCATTTCCAACTCTAACAATTCTCTTCATCTTGTCAAATTGCTCAATATCTACGAGTAATGTTGCCAAAATCGCACCATACATCTACAACCTATTTGTTGCCAATCCAGTCTTTTTCATATCATTTTCAAATGATATTTGTTGCCAATCATCATTTTTTACATTTTCAAAATCCAATCTGAAATCTAATCCTAGCTAACGTATCTTCCAAGATTTAACACCACCTTTCTATAATTAGGCTGACCACTGGTGATAACGCTGTTCTCCATTTGATCACACTTGGTACTTAAACAGAAAAGGGTTTGTTTGATAATAAGGGTAATGTTCTTAGAACTTTACTGTAGTTATCTGCTCCACCGGAGGTGAGATTCAATGTTGCTAACTTCCTCATCAGATCCCTTCTCAGGTTTCATCATATGATTTAGTTTACCTTATTTCCTCCTTTTCCCCTTTTATCTTGCAATCTCAACTTTCTCTTTAAGTCTTCTCCTAAGCAAAGCTCAAGGTAGAAATCCCCCCTTTCTGCCCTCAACAATGCACAAAGTTTTCTGTTTCAAGCAATTCTCAGAATCTCAAAGTATTCTTTCATCAAATAATCCTGACCAAATGGGAAAAATGGTAATGATTCCTGCAAATTTCTCATGTACCACAACTGGCTCTCATAAACAATGAGAAAAGAGCAGGGATTCAAACAGAACATTCACATTCCCCACCTCCATCTGGGCCCACACACTTTTCCTTCTCTCATTAATTCTAGGTAAATAGCTCATAACTCTAGCAACAGATAGCCTCTCTTGTTATATACATGTATGCTTTCTCATCTCCTCATGAACACTACTCCCCTCTGTGCCATGCATCATCAATTTTTTCCTCTCTATTGGCTTGTTCTCATTAGTATCACAACATTCCACTGTTTCATACACTTTAAAAGCTCTCTTTACATCATCTGGTCCTGCAACTAACGCTCCATTTCCTCCCTCCCTTTTCAATAAAAATATTCAAGAGATGTATACCATCACCTTCTTCAGTGTCTCTCCTTCTACTCTGTCAAACACATTATAAACAAGCTTTCATGCCTACATCCTCCATGAAAACTGCCAACATCATGGTCATCAATGATTTCCTTTGCTAATTCTCAATCCTCATCTTTAAAACAGGTGACCAGCCCTCTACTTCTTGAAACATTTCCAGGATTCCATAATCTCCTGCTTTCCCTTTTACCTGGAATGCAGCTGTTTTTCAGACTCCTTTTCTGGTTTCTCCTCATCTCATAATGCTGACATACACCATTATGTACCAGATTTTATGACGTAAAGTCTGGTCTCTGATCATCTTCAATATTCTAAACTCACACACTTTGATGAATTCATTCAGTCGCTTTGCCTTTACAACCCGCTATATGGTGAAGAGTCCTAAGTGTATGCCATTAGCTTGGTCTTCCAACTAACTGCCTGTTTGACATTTCCATTTGAATATCTAAAACCCATCTAACACCTAACATATCCAAATCTAGATTCTTAATCCTAATTACCACATCTTCTTCCTATTCCTTCCAATCTCAGTTAACAGAAACTCTATCTTTTCAGTTGCTTAGGCAATTACATTCTCCTTAATTTCTTTTGCTCTCACATTTCATATCCTATCTCTCACCTAACCCTGAGGAATACACCTCAAAATATATATACAGAATCTGAACTACTCACCACCTCCACTGCTATCATCCTACTCTAAGCCACCAAGATCTGTCACATGAATTATAATAGCCTGTTATCCCTGCTTCTATCCTTGCTTTCTTCAGTCTGTTCTCAACACAGTAGGCAGAGTAATGGTGTCAAACAGATGTATTAGATCATATCATTCCTCTAGTCAAAAGGCTCCAATGGCGTCCAAATGGCTTCAAGTAAAGGTTATCATTACAATAGCTTAGCAGACCATGTAGTACTATCCGGCCCCTATGACATTTAAAATCCCATATCCTACTTCTCCTCTATCCTCCATTCCACATCAGCTACACAAGCTTCTTTGCTGATCCTTGAACACAGCAATATATCCGGCCTCTGCACTTGATATTTCTCTGTGCCTGGAAAGCTCTTGCTCCAAATATCATATGGCTCACTCCCTCAACTGCTTCAAGTCTACTGAAATGTCACCTTCTCCAGAGGACTTCCATTAAAATTCTATTTTAAATTACCAAACACACACACACTCTTTCTTGCTTTATGTAATAACTCCATAGCACTTATTATGGTTTCACTTTATATTTTTCTAAAATACTAATACTGTCTCCCTCCACTAGAATGTATATTCCAAGAAGGCAGGTTTCTTCTTTGCTTTATTCCAGTGTCAAGAACACTGCTTGGCACGTAGTAAGCAATCAATAAACAATTGTTGACTAATAAGTATTGAGTGCTCCACATAAATATGACAATGCTTTATGTAAGCAATTAATAAATTACATTTCATTCTTGTTAGTCGTCCTATATTAAAAGTCTTTAATACTCTGTGTGGTATTAGGAATGCATTACGTCATTCTTATTAAGAGGTGTTACTTTTACACTTCCCATAAGTCTTGAGATCAGACATTACTGCCGATTGTAAAGGAGAAAAAAAATCTCTAAAAAGTTAAAGGTGAAAAGTATTGTTGAAATAATTCCCCTTTTCATTAAGAATTATTGAGGTGTGGGAAGAAATGGTGAAAATTCTACCTAAATATCAAAAATACAGTTTAAAACCCAACTCTTCCTTTTAAGTTTTTCCTCCCTCATTCTCCCAGAGCACTTTGTAGCATTACATCAGTGCTCACCATGGTCCCTTCTCCTGAGGGCAGGAACGGAATCTCTTGTCTCTTAACCTGTCACCAGTTGGCACAGAATCTAACTCATAGATGACAAAGAACCGTTATCAAATTAAACTCACTGGGGCGAACACTACAGGATCCTATCACATAATTTTTAATGTTTCTCAAGTTATATTCCTTCAACAGAAGCGACAC
Organism: Piliocolobus tephrosceles; assembly: GCF_002776525.5. NCBI lineage: Eukaryota > Metazoa > Chordata > Mammalia > Primates > Cercopithecidae > Piliocolobus > Piliocolobus tephrosceles. Next base: position 112,633,967 of record NC_045435.1, read on the forward strand.
CATTATCTTAACGTTCTAGAGTGGTTTAAAAAAAAAAAAAAAAAAAAAAGTCTATCTTCTCTGTTCTGCAGGGATAACTGCAGCACAACTTTCAGTACAGCAGCTTAATCCACAATTAATCCTTTACACTCCTCAGGATGCAAGCCCTAGTAAGTAAAGACAGCTTAAGGACCATAGGTTGAAATGTAAAGGCTACTGTATGTTATTCTATTGCTATTCTAAAAGTGAAGAGAAAAGAATACAAGGCACCAAGAGACGCAATACAAAGGAAAAATGAAAAAATAAAATAAAAAAGCAGCAAACAATGTGGGGGAAAATAGGGAGGACGAGCTATGAAGCAATGCAACTGTAGGGCAAATGCAGTAAGCCAGACGCTACGGTAGAAACAGCAGCGCATGCTCTGATCCCAGGCTGCGCTTTCTATGGCTTCTCATAAACTTCCTTGAGAGAACCATCCTGCGCATCCTCTGGAGCGGCATTCCACGCTATGGGGCGGAATTGTGCTGCGCGCCATCTCGAACGCGCGGGTCCGCGGCGCAGCTCTTTACCTGCGCTCCGCTAGCGCGCGCCCTGTCGGGCTGCCGGGCCCGCGTGCACTGCATACGTGTGTGAACGTATCAGAAGCGGGTATTCGGGAGTTGCTACGCTCCTCTCCTAAGATTAGCTGCTTCGGGAGGTGGGCGGGGGCCTTGGAGCAGGGTGGGAGCTCCTTTGGCCAGCGCGGCCCGCGGACTGCCGGAGCCAGGTGCCCCGCGCGCCACCCCGCGGACTCGCTCAGAACCCGCCGGCTGCCGGGCGCCCTCCGGCCCCGGTACTTCACGACGGGTCGGCGCCCCGGGCCCCGCGCCCGGGTGCGGCCAACAGCGCAGTGGCGCCAGTCTGGGTAAGCGTGGGGAGCAAGGAGACACGGACAGCTGGGCCGAGGCCGCGCCGCCTCAGAGCGCAGAGCTTGTTTTGTCAAAACTTTGAAAAGAGTAGGACTCCGATTACCTGAGCGGCGCGGGCACAGGCGCGGGCTCGTCTGCGGTACGGCTGCTGGCCGGGCGGGTTTTCAGCAGCCGTAAAGCGGGAGAAGCGGGCGCGAGCCCCGGCGCGAACCCTCGCCCCCGAGCGACGGCCCCGTCCTCTCCGCCGGGAGCGTCAGCAGCCTGGCAAGGAACTGGCTGGGCTGAGTCATAATAAAAGAGGCGTTTGCCCAGCCAAGTGGGAAGAGGGGCCAGGAGCAGCCGTGTTCAATGGCAGAAGCCTCAAAAATTGGGAAGGAGTTTTTTTTATTTTTTTAATGGGCAAAACTGGAAACTTGCCGCCATGGTGCCCCATCAAAAGATATATTTCGTGTATAAGGTGTATATATTTTATACTTAGTCTTTGAATCTAATAAAACTTTTAAAAGAATTCTTAAAGTGCATGCTTGCAGAGCCAAATTCCTGGTTATAGCTTCGTGACTTATGCAAGTTACTTGAATTCCGTGCTTTTGTTTTTCATCCATGAAACAGGATAATAAAGGTACCTCCCTCAAGAGAGAGATGGCGAGAGAGCTTGGCATCCTGCCCGCACTTAGCACTCGCTAAATGTTAATTGTTATTTTGAAATAGGAGGGAGGAGATAATAAAGAACTTAGATGAACAATTTTGAAGGGAAGAAGATACAAACATAAAGCAAGATTTTTCTTTTTTCAAGTGGAGTAAATTAGACAAATTACCAATGGAAGAGAAGAAAGCGGAGCCTGGAAGGAACAAATGAGGCTAAGTAGCTGAAGCGAGGGAGGGAAGAAGAGGGAAGGAGGAAAGAATAGAGGAAGAGGGGAGAATAAAACCTCCAAGGAACAAATGAGGCCGAAAGATGTGGCTGAAGGTAGGGAAGGAAGAAAAAGAGGGAGGAAGAGGAAGACATAAAACCAAGGAAGGAAGAATAAAACTAGGCTGCGTGGGAAGAGGGGAGGAGGAAGGAAGGAGAGAGAAATTCAACTAGGCTCAGTGGCCAAAAGGCTGAAGCGTGTCTTGCCAGGAGGGGGTGGAAGAATATGTTTACTCACTGTTTAGAAATGCATGACAAACTCCATCCGCTGAGGGAGATTTTTACAGTATATAAACAAACAAACAACTGTCTAAAAATGAGCCCCAAATGAGGAGCCTTTGCTCCAGTTAATGAGATTTGGCAGTTCTGCAAAATGTGGAAATTCTTCCTTGTGCGGCATCTTGGAGAGTTGAGTCATGAAACCCTTAGCAAATATTAGTGGGCTGGATTCCTGAAAGGCATGCCAGATGGACGTTTTCTGGTTAGTTTTACAGTGTGATGTTGCCTTCTGTACCTCTGTCAATTTTAGAAGAAAGGAATGTGAATAAAGATTTGAAAAGTGAACTTAAAAATAAAAGCCAAACTAGTTACTTAATGTACGAGTATCCACCTACCATGAGCTTACAGTTACAGATTCCAAAACACGCCACCATTTCTCCCCCTTTCATTTTCCCTCCCCTATGTTTCTACTTTCACCGTATTGTTTTTTATCTACTTTTATAATATGATTTTTTACAGTGGAACTGCCTACAGGAAAGATGCTTTTAATTCAAACGAAAGAATGGAAGGAATTTCAGCTAGGCCTCTCTAAGAGAGTAAAGCTTTGTGAAAGAAACGTTTTTCAGCTGAAGTTTTGATGAGAATGAGGGTAGTTGGCAGATGTGAAATCAGTTTTTTTAGACAAACAAGAAAATAATACAACTCGAGTGAAAGGGAATGGACTAGAAATCAGAAACAGTTCTATTCCTTAATTACCGTAAGAACCAAAGACGGGAGGAAAGTTTCCTATCCTATAAAGAAAAATGGGGACCTCCCTCCACCAGCCAGACCTTCAAAAAAGAGGAAAAAATAAAAATTAAAAAACTCTTTCAGATTCTTGTAATGATTTGCTTTTTCTTAGGAGGCCTTCTTCAGGGTAAAAGACATGAAAGTTCTTCTTTTGGCAACTTCTAAAGAAAGACTTTTGTAGAAGCAGAATTTCTGAAGGGATAATTTTTGCTCAAGCAAAAAACCATTAAGTAAGATAAGAATCCCTTTTCCTTTGTTTCAGTTTTGCTAAGCCTTCAGGCTGAGGCAAACAGATTATCATTAAACCTTTATTAATGTGAAACCAAAAAAAGATAAAATCTTAAATGCTGGGAAACCTTTAACCTGAAAGGAGCAAGAAAACAAACCAAGGCCCAGAAAAGAGAGAAAGAGATTAGGAAGCTTTTCTAAGGGGAACCTTTCAACTGTGGGCTGTAAAATGAATGTCTGTGACTTGCCTTAAACAAATAGGCAATACAAACTAAAGCTGGGAACTGAGAGGATCTGGTCAGATCAGATGAAAAGCTTACCTTGTGTGAAACACTGTGGGCAAAGAAGAAAATTCCCTTCATCTTAATTGGAGACAAAAACATGTATCACTTGTTTTGTGTGTGCGCATAAAACCTCGATCACCTGAATCCCCTTGGGTGCAATTTTTTGTTGAAGTTGGCATTCCGTAAACTGAATCTTGACTCAGGTTTTGCATGTGAATTTATCCAAAGGCAGATTGTGAGTAATAAGTGTTTGCTTTTAAATCACTTAAATCCATCATTCATTAATGTTAATAATTTAAATAACAAGTTAATATTTTATTAGTGATTGGCTTTTCCAGGTGTTTTATAGAGTATAAGTTATAATTAAATTATACCAATTTGATGATATCACAAGTGCCTCATATACAATTGAATTTAACCCTAGTTTGCTAATTTGATTTTCATTTAACATTTCATAGACGATTATATTGGAAAAAATTGTTTGGATTTCAAAAGATATTTTTCTCTTTAATATAAAACCTCAGGGTAGTGAGGATTCCCTGCCACATCGTTACATTACCTGTTGCTAAATCACTGCATAAAAAGACACAATAGTTAAGCAGCCAAATAGCCTCAGCAAATTTATAGTTTTGGAAACTAATTTCAGGAATTCCTCTAAAGACTGTGTCAAAGCTAAAGTGTGGTTGCCAAGCCAAATTTGAGCTTTAGCTGACAACAGTGTATTGCAAGATTACTTAATAACCCAGCTTATTAAGAGGGGACAGTCTTAAAAAATGCAGACTCTTCAACCTAACTGCCAACCAATGAAATGTCATACATTATATATATTTTTTATATGTATATATACACAAACACACACATATATACACACACATATATACATATAATATACATGTCTGTATATATGTATGTATGAATACACACAGACACACACATTCCATGGGATACTACTCAGCTGTAAAAAAGAGTGAAACATTGTCTTTTGCAGCAACTTGAATGGAACTGGAGGCCATTATTCTAAGTTAAGTAACTCGGGAATTGAAAACCAGATATATATTCTCACTTGAAAGTTGGACCTAAGTTATGGATAAGCAAAGGCATACCGAGTGATATAATTGATATTGGAGACTCAGGGAGGGGAGAGAAGAAGGAGGGTAAGCAATGAAAGATAATCTGTTGAGTGCAATGTACAATCCTTGAGTGACAGGTGCGCTACAATCCTAAACTTTAGCACTATACAATTCATCCATGTAATCAAAGACCACTTGTATCCCTGAAACTACTGAAATGTAAAAAATGTTTAAAATTTAAAAACTAAATAATAAAAACAGTAATAGGGAAGATAGAACTCACCAAAAACAAAAAACAAACAAAAGATGCAAATTCGTGTTTTTTTCCTGTCAACCATGTGTATGTGTTTATGAAAACTGATGTACATATTTTAGAAGAGCTCTACTTGAAACTATTCAAATCCATAGCACTCTACCCTTTTTAGATATTTGAGGTGGGTTTAAGAGTGGTCACCCTATGTTTTTAATTTTTGGAAACAACTAGACATTCTTAGGTAATTAAACATTACTTTTGAAAGTCCTTTTTTCCATTTTTTATTGTGGTAAAATACAACATAAAATTTATCGTCAACAATTTTTAAGTATATAGTTCAGTGATATTAAATATTCATAATTATTGTGCATACATCACCAGCATCTACCTTTAGAACTCTTTTCATCTTATAAAACTGAAACTCCGTACCCATTAAACAATTAGCTCCCCTGTACCACATATTGATTATCCATTCATCCTTCTGTTAACAAAAGACCAATTATGTCTGTGGAATCAAAGGAGAAATTTATTTTCTAAACGCAATCTGTGGATTGGGAAGATGTAGTGTCTGGTGTAGATTGAAAGTGTGCCTCAAGGAGGGGTCAGAGAGCAGGAGATTATATAAAGGCAAAAACGACAGGATGAGGGTAGGGTGGAAATCAGGTGCCAGGTTTGGACTGGATAAACTAAGCAAGATATCACAAGTGTCTCTTTTTTGGCTGGCCTCAGGTGATCTGTTTGTGGTCAGTTTGAGAACTTCCAGCTGCAGGTTATCTCGGTTCCAATAACAGGAACTGGTTTGGCTTGATTGCAAAAAGAAAGGCTCTGTGACACTTTTACAGCCTCTTTCTAAGAACAAAGAGTACATGGCTATTCCTTCACTCAGCTATGGTCACCTTGCTCTATTTTAACACAGAGTGCCTCAGCCACAGGGAATTCATTTTAACTGTCAGCCAATAGCCTACTTTAACACTTTGATGGACATTTGGACTGCTTCTATGTTTTAGCTATTATAAATAATGCACCTGTGAGCATGGGTGTACAAATATCTTTCTGAGACTCTTTTTTCACTTATTTTGGATCCATAACCAGGAATTTGAATTGCTAGATCATATGGCAATTCTATTTTTATTTTTGTGGAACTACGATAGTGTTTTCCACAGTGGCTGCACCATTTTACATTCCCACCAACAGTGCAAAGAGTTTCAACTATACATCCTCACCAACACTTTTTATTTTCTGTTTTTCTGATTGTAGCCATCCTAATGGGTGTGTAGGGATGGATAGATGTGATACCTTTCCTCATGGCCAAGATTCCTATAACAAAAGAAAAGTAACAAGACAAAAGCATAACAAATTTATTTAATCGAAGTTTTACATGACACAGGAGTCTTCAGAAATGAAGACCAAAAACCTAGGGAAAGCTATTTTTAGGCTTAAGTTTGATTAAGAATGGGCAGCCGTGTAGAATTGCAATTAGACAAAAAAGATACGATCTGTGATCTACAGACACGTAGAAATGTGACTGGACCAAAAAAAGAAGAGGATTGGGTCTTTCAGTCACACACACCCCACCTTGGGAGAGGAGAGGGGCTGAAGATAAGTTTGATCACCAATGGCCATTGATGTAATCAACCATGTCTGCATAATAAAGCCTCCATAAAAACCCCAAAGGACACGGTTTGGAGAGCTTCTAGATAGTTGAACACATAGAGTTTCCTGGAGGATGGTGCACCTAGGAAGGGCATGGAAGTTCTGTGCTTTTTCCCACACACTTTGCCCTCTATCTTTTCCATCTGGCCATACATCTGTATCCTCTGTAATATTTTAAAGTAATAAATGGGTACACATAAATAAGTGTTTCCTTGACTTCTACAAGCCATTCTAGCAAATTACTTAAACCTGGGAGTTGTGGAAACCCTGATTAATAACTGGTTGATCAGAAGCACAAATCATAACTTGTGGTTGCAACTGACTGGCATCTGAAGTGGGGAGCACCCATGTGGAACTGAGCCCTCAGCCTGTGGGATCTGACACTATTACCAGTTAGATAGTTACAAATTGAGTTGAATTATAGGACAGCCAGCTGGTGTCAGTTGCTGAATTGTTTGTTTCATGGATGGGGAGAAATTCCCACATACCTTAGTGATTAGAGGTGAAGTATTCTCTGTTGTATTGAATGTATAAGAAAAGGCAAAATATCCTTATATATATATATATATATATATATATATATATATCGTATACTGATTCAGTTTTGTTAGTAGCTATAGGTCTACTCAGTGTTTTGTATTTCTTTGTGATTTAGTTTCCATGGGTTTTGCATTTCTAGGAATTTATATCATTTAGATTATCCAATTCGTTGGCATACAATTATTTATAGTACTCTCATAATCTTTTTTTATTTCTGTAGAATCAATAATAATGTCCCCACTTTCATTTTTGATTTTAGTAATTTGAATCTTCTTTTTTTCTTTGTTCATCATGCTAAAGTTTGTCAATTTTGTTGATCTTTTCAAATAACCAACTTTTGGTTCCATTAATTTTCTCTATTTTTTTTATTTCTATTTTGTTGATCTATGCTCTAGTCTTTATTTTCCTTCCTTCTAGTAGTTTTGCATTTAGCTTATTCTTTTTCAAGTTTCTTAAGCTGTAAAGTTAAGTTGTTGATTTGAGAACTTCCTTGGCTCTTGACGTAAGCATTTATGGCTATGAATTTGATGCTTAGCACTTCTTTCACTAGTGCCATGAGTTTTGGTGCTGTGTTTCCTTTTTCATTTATCTCTAACTTTACCTAATTTTCCTGTGATTTCTTCTTTGATATGGTGGTTGTGTAAGACTGTTTAATTTCCTCACATTTGTGAATTTCTCCTGCTGTTACTGTTTTCTAACTGTAACTCATTGGGGTTGGAGAATGTACTTTGTATGCTGTTTGTCTTTTTAATTCTATTGAGACCTAATTTGTGATCTAACATATGGTCTATGAAAATGTCTCGTGTACTCTAGGGAAGAATGTGTATTCCGTTATTGGATAGACTGGAAGGTACATATCTAGCGGATCTAGTTGGTGTATTGTGTTGTTTAAGTCTTCTACTGTCCTATTCCATCTAGTTGTACTGTCCATTATTGAGAAGAGGATATTGAAGTCTCCAATTGTTGTGGAATTGCCTATTTCTCCTTTTAATTCTGTCTGGTTTTCTTCCAACATTTGATGGTGTTATATAGGTGTGTAAATATTAATCATTGTTATATCTTGTATAAAACTTATTACTAATACGTATTATCCTTTATCTTGTAAAATTTTTTGATGTAAAGTCTATTTTGTCTGATTTTAGTATAACCACCCTTGCTCTCTTTTGGTAACTATTAATATTTGCAGGAAACATATTTTTCCCTCTTTTCACTTTCAATCTATTTGCGTCTTTGGATCTAAAATGACTCTCTTGTAGACACAGATACAGTTGTTTGCCATATAATAATATTTTGGTCAACAGTGGACTAAAGATATGATGGTGGTCCCATACAATTAGAATACTTTATTTTTACTACAGCTTTGCTGTAGCAGGATGAACTGCAGACAAAACCCCTCAGACACCGAGATAGTGAAGGGAGTGACTTTAATCCGCTGGGAGCATCGGCAGGCTAGCGTCTTAAAATCCGAGCTTGTCAGGTGCTCAACTTCTGTCCCTTTTAAGGGCTCACAACTCTAAGGGGGTCTGTGTAAAGGGTCGTGATCGATTGAGCAAACCAGGGGGTAAGTGACAGGGGCTGTGAGCACTGGTGGTCAGAGTGAAACAGAACAGAACGGGAAGTTTCACAGTGTCCTTCCATACAATGTCTGGAATCTATAGATAACATCAGTTGCTTGGTCAAGGGTCGAATTTTAACTATCAGGCTTAGGTCAGGCAGTCCCAGGCCTGGTTTTGGGTCTGGTTCCTAGGTGCCACTCTATCTGCCTTTAGTTTTGCTTCTCTTTTCTTTTCTGAGTATAGAGTAATACAAAACAGTATGAGAGGGTCTCTCTCTTCCCTCATTTCCTCGTTTTGAGACTCTCACTTTTTATTAGTGGGAGTTCTCACTCTTATTTTTGCTACTTATGTCTTCTTGTGCAATAGATTGATAGTGATTCATATAGTACACTTGTGCTGAAGCATTCTGGTGAACTAAGGTAGCAATGAAACTTTTTATCATTTGAAGAAGTACAGGTAGCAAATAAGGGAGCAGTAAGCAGGTTTCTGTTACTATTATAACTCCTATTAAAAGAGTTTTAAATCTTCCTAGTGCTGAGAACCACCTTTTAAACATGGCTTCAGGGTCGAATCCATGCTACACTTGTACGGGCACATGTGTCAGTTTTGTCATATTTTTAACTATGCCTTTAACTACTTGCCTTTGATCATCTATGTGTAGACAGTAATTAGTAAGGTTAAATTTCTTATAGACCTCTCTTTCAGCTGCTAGCAAGTAAGGTTAAATTTCTTATAGACCTCTCTTTCAGCTGCTGGCAAGTAGTCGAGAGCCAATCTATTTTGGTGGATAGCATTTCTTACCTGAGTTTGTTGCCAGGCCAGAATAGTCAAGGCTTCACCGGTTTTATTAGTGATGATTTCTAAAACAGCTTGCAACCGTATGATTCGGTTGAGCATGTAAATGCAGGTCCAGTATCCCAATGAGCCATCTTGTATCTAAGTGACAGGACTACAGTATTGTATAATTTTTTTAGGAGGCCATTCATCATCTTTTTAATTATCTATGGCTATGTTTCACTTTTCACAGGAAGCATAGACAGAGAAGCCCAGGAGTTTGCCAGTTTTTATGGGCAGTGGGAAGAATGATGGTTTAATAGTGCCAATAACACAACTACCTGTCCACTGGTCAGACAACTTAGCGTAGGCTGTATGTCTATATATCCAGTATAGTCCAGTGGGGGCCGTCCAGTCCCGTTGGGATTTTGGGTGGGCCTAAATGGTCTTCAGCTTTGGAAATTTACTGAATGGATTTTTATCTGTATGGTTTGAACTCCACCATGTAACTGTTTTTGTGGTACCATTACCTAGTTTTTGTCCTCGGCAACTAAGTCATCCTACAGAATGAGTGAATTCTTTCTTTTTTTTTTTTTTTTTTTTAGCTATGCAATATTGTCTAATAATTGAGACGTTTAGAACCTAGAAGTGATCATGGTGATTCTTTTGGGCCGAGAATTCATCAGGAACTGGGTCTGTAGGCACTAATTCTTGGGCTTCTTATGGCCATTGATCTCTTATTACAATTTCTCCACAAACATAACATGAAGTGACATTTAGAGACTGGGCTACATGCTTGGCTAATTGCAAAAACAAATTTCTGTTTTTTTCCTGGAGTCTCTGGTACTGGCACATTTAGTTCATCATAGAAATTCTGAAATACTGGTTCCGGAGAGGGTTTACGAACCTCCTTTTTTACTAAGATATTTACTCGGGATGTAGTCCTTTTCTATTGATGCCTAGAGATACATGTTCTCCTTTTTTCTACCTTGAGTTTAAGGGATTTGTAATTACTAATTTCAAGGCGTTGCAGCTTCCACTCGTACAGGAGGGGCTGCCTTCTCCTTTTTGGAGCTAAACAGGATGTTTTTCATCCTTTTTTTAAGTAGTCTAGATGACACAAGACCAGTAATTACACACATTTGCACATGAGCTTAATTCATGGCAGATATACTTATTTCCTGCCATGTAACTTTTTTTTTTTAATTTAAAGAACTGCATCTTATTTTATGCCGATTGCTATTGATAATGACACAAGCATTAAATTTTAGGGTTATATGCTTGGGGACCTCTCTTTCTTCTGTCCTAGCTGTTACTTTACTTGTGTCGCCTAGAAAAGGACCAGTCCTTAATTTTATTTTTAAAACTGTGATCATGGGAGGCTTAAAATGGGTCATAACACGCATCAGGCTGGTTATTTCCTGGGCTACATGATAGAATAGTATTATACAAACAAGTTTCTTTTAGAGTCCTGGTACACTTATAATAACCGTAAAATAATAGGACTGTAGCAATCTTTTGTCCTACCTCAGTGACTTGATGTATATACAGGGAACAGTCCTCCGTCTGAGGAAGGTCAGTTGAAGTCTTCACTGTACAAGTCTAAGTTTAAAGGAAAATGAGTCCCGCGATGAGTTTCTTCATGCTTCAGCTGTGCATGGACCAGTCAGCTTCTGGGTGTGACTGGAGCAGGGCTTGTCATCTTTTTCAGAGTCACTTTGCAGGGGTTGGCAAAGCTGCCTCTATCCACGTGCAGCTCCTAGTCTACTGATGTTTAAGGATGGGCTTGGAGTTGGGCCTACTAGAATAAACTGAGTCCAATACTTCTACACAGTTGTGTTTAACTGGGATCTCTGATACTAGGAGCAAGGTGGCGGGGTTTAGGGTGTTGCAAACTTCAACGGTTATGTGGGGATTTTCACAGAGCAAGCTTTGGTATCTAGTTAGTCTAGCATTCCTTAGCTAATGGTGTCCTTTGGTATTTATTGAAGTCACCACAGCATGGGGGGACTTTAAGTTTTCCCTGAGAGTTAGCTTATCTGCTTCTTGTGCTAACAGGGCTGTTGCTGCCAGGGCCGTTAGACATGGGGGCCAGCCTTTGGAAACATCGTCTAGTTGTTTTGAGAGATAGGCCACTGGCCTTGGCCAGGGCTCTACAGTCTAGTTTAAAACTCCAACTGCCATTTTTTTTTTTTTTTTTTTTTGACACATAGGGTGTAAAAAGTTTTGTCAGGTCAGGTAGCCTCAGGGCGGGAGCCAACCTGAGTTTTTCTTTTAACTTATGAAAAGCTTATTGCTGTTGGTTGTAATAGATGTAGTTTATCTAATTTATATTTTTATTGACTGTCATCTACCAAAATATTGACTTAAATCCTGTAACTATTTGATTTCAAGCTTTAAATTGATCTGGTATTTCTTGCGGGGCTCCAATTGCATCTAAATAGATGTGAGAGTTGAAAGACCTATAAGCGGCTTCTCTCACTTTATGATGTCTAATTTTTTTTCTTCCTCTGGTTGATGAAATACCAGGGTGAAAAGGATAGCCAAATGGACTAAAGCACAAGTGCCGCTCCAGTTATTCGGCAGATAGCCTAGTAAAGGTCCACCACAATACCACCACACATCTGCTTGGGGATGAACAAAGGCTGACTAATTGATAAGCTCTTGAAAATTCTTAAGCTCACTGCATCCCTTCAGGTCTCTAAGGAATGCTAAGTTTCCTCCCTGTCGTGAGAGACATGAAGTGAACTTAGTGTTGGGAGATGGAGGCTGGATGGCCCTCAGGGGCTGACCCGCAGGGTGCTGGACTTTGGGATATAGCAGAGAGAGGTGGACACAACTTATTACTCCAGGCTGTAGAATCCTGGAAAAGAGCTACCATGGAGCCTATGCTTGGTGACTGGAGGACCACCTTAGTGGAAAGGGGACAATCTGGTCCTCTGGCCTGCCATATGCACAAGCATAATAATTGCTTTTGTTTAATATGAGGATGGAATATTTGATCCATTCTAACTAGGCATTTGCATCTTGTTATGCTGGTCTTAATTGCCAAAGCTTGTTTTAAGTCTTTAATTTCTATGATCCTCTAGTAAAATGAATGTTTCCTTTAGCACCAATTTTTATTAGTTTTTAGACTAAAGAAAGCTAAACACCATTTTCTATTTAATAATGCTTCTTGTATGATTTTTATACCAGATAGCTAAATTTTACCTTTTTATTAGTGTGTTATTAATGTTAAACTTAATTTTAATAAAACTTTATAGAAATATGTATCTAATTTTTCATGTTTGACCATAAGGTAAGATTTTATAAACTCTTTTTTAACTTTTTATAATTTTTGTTAAAGAGTAGGTTGGTGCTTTAAGAAAAACCTGTTGTGTTTTTACTTTAATGTCTAGTTCACAGAAAAACTGGATGATATCTTTTTAACTTTAGCTAATATGTTTACACATAGAATTTTCTTTACAATTAACGTTTTAAAACTTGCTTAAACTTTCAAAACAATATTTTTTTACTTTTTTAATGTAGGTAAAAATCCACATTCTTATGCCTCCTTATAATCTTTTTACCAAAGGTATATTTTACTTTCTTTATATACCTTGCACGTAAACTGTTTCTTCAATAGTACTCAGGAGACCGTATTACTTTTAAACTATACAACATTTTTTGCATAAAATTTTTAATAACATTTTTTTCTTTCACAACTTTGGCAGACAATTTTTTGACATGTCTCAACTTTCTGAGTTATTACAAACATTTCTTTCTTTAAACAACCAATTAATTTATTTCAGGACAAGAATTTACTATATGACACTCTTTTTACATAAATTCTGCCTCCCCCTTTTTTTTCCTTTTTTTTAAGATAACCATTTTTTTTTTTTTTAAAGCAAACTTTATTTATGTACTCTGTGGACTAGACTGTCCAAGGCCACAAGATTAGAAGTTACTATAATACGTGTTACACTGTTAACTTTTAGCAAACTTTACTTTTGTTGAAAACCTTGTAAGTTTGGGGTTTCAATTATCCTTTACTATTAATAAGACCTTGTTTATTCTAAATTAATTTAGAATTGGTATAGATGGCCCCTTTTTTTTTTTTTTTTTTTTTACTTTTTTTTTTCTGTTAGCAAAGCAGCTGCTGCTACAGATTGAATGCATCTGGGCCATCCGTGGGTTACTGGGTTAAGGATGTTTGATAGGAAGGCCTCAGTGCTTTCAGGATATGCCTTTGTTTATACTGACAACAGAGTGGTATTAGAGTGTAACAGGGTTATGGAGAATACCTTTAATTATCAATTATAGTAAATTTACCTTGGCTTTTAAAGGAATAGGGTATACTCTTTTTTTCTTAACTACTTGTATATTTCTCTCTCTCGCTCTCTCTCTTTGCCTTTCCTTTTGCCTCTATCTCTTTCTCTCTTTCTGCTTCTCTCTCTGTCTCTCTCTCTTTTCTTGACTCCTTCTTTGTCTCTCTGTCTCTTCCTCTCTGTCTTTTCCTCTCTCTCTCTCTGCGTCTTTTTCTCTCAGTTACTTTCCTCTCTTTGTCTCTGCTGGTCTTTCCTTGCCTCTGCCAGCTGCTTATACTGCTGTTCTCTTAACTACTGTGGGGAGTAAGGGGGTCTAAACCCAGCTGTAACTAAGTGTCTGTGTGCGGAAACTGGTCTGGGTGCCCTGGCTTACAGGTTACCTTGTGCCATACCTTTGAAACAAGGGACCTGTCCAGGATTCCTTCTGACAGCCAACCTACCTCTAATGCTGGCCAGTCTATGTCACACAAAGTTCTAAGTTTTCCTGGTGTCATAATAACACCATAATCTCCCTTAAATCCTTTCTTTAAATTTTTCAACATAGTTCTTAGTGGGGTGGGCTTATTTGTGCCTGGCCTATGCTTCTTCAAGATAAAACACATGTTCACACCACACGCACACCACAAAACAAAGTACAGGTAAAAAGGGCACACACACACTTTTGCAGTTTACACCAAATCAAAATCGAAACCAAAATCAGAGTATCCAGAAATTCAAGCCAAGTCAAAACCAAAACCAAAGTATCAAGCAATCCAAATCAAGTCAAAAACAAAGACTAAAGTGCCGGCACAGGCACACCATGGGTGATCAGGCCACACTTCCACTCAAACAGAGTAGGCAAGTTCCTAAGACCAATCCTGTCAAGCAATTCAAACTAAGTCAAAACCAAAACTAAAGTGCCGACAAAGGCACACCTTGGATGATCAGGCCAAGCTTCCACTCAAATGGAGTGGGAAAGTTCCTAAGACCAGTCCTGTCAAGCAATTCAAACTAAGCCAAAACTAAAGTGCTGATAAAGGCACCCCGTGGATGATCAGGCCAAGCTTCCACTCAAATGAAGTGGGAAAGTTCCTAAGACAGTCCTGTCAAGCAATTCAAACCAAGTCAAAACCAAAATCAAAACCAAAGTGCTGATAAAGGCACGCCGTGGGTGGTCAGGCCATGCTTCCAATCAAATGGAGTGGGCAAGTTCTAAAGACTACTCTTACCAAGTTTTAGATGTCCGGACTCCAACTGCCAGTTCCTTCCCGGTGTTCAACCACTGCATTGATCCTCCATGGGGGCCTGTGACACCCTGCTCTGGCGAGGCATGCCACCAGGGCAAATGCCTACCCAGGAGCGCTCTCAGGATCCATGTTGCTCCGGCTGGTTAAGAGTCCCCCGCAGGGATGTTCCACAGGGCAGGCTAAAGCTGCCTAAGGAGGTGCCTCAACCATCCGTTAATCACCTCACTTCCCAGTCAGGGAACTGAGAAATGTAGCAGGATGAGCCACGGACAGAACCCCTCAGACACCAAGATAGTGAAGGGAGTGGCTTTAATCAGCTGGGAGCATCGGCAGGCTAGCATCTTAAAATCCGAGCTCGTCAGGTGCTCAACTTCTGTCTCTTTTAAGGGCTCAAAACTCTAAGGGGGTCCACGTGAGAGGGTGATAATCAATTGAACAAGCCAAGGTGTAAGTGACAGGGGCTGTGAGCACCAGTGGTCAGAGTGAAACAGAACAGAACGGGAAGTTTCAGAGTGTCCTTCCATATAATGTCTGGAATCTATAGATGACATTAGTTGCTAGGTCAGGGGTCGAATTTTAACTATCAGGCTTAGGTCAGGCAGGTCCATGCCTGGTTTCGAGTCTGGTTCCTTAGGTGCCGGGCTACCTCCCTTTAGTTTCGCTTCTCTTTTCTTTTCTGAGTTTAAAACAATATAAAACAGTATGAGACGGTCTCTCTCTTCCCTCCTTGTTATGTTTGGATATGTTTAGATTTAAAAAATACCTGTCATTGTGATATAATTGCCTATGGTATTCAGTACAGTAATATGCTGTACAGGTTTGCAGCCTAGGAGCCATAGGCTATACCTTATCACCTAGGTGTATGTACACTAGACCATCTAGGTTTGTGTAAGTACACTCTATAATGCTCACAGTGATAAAATTGCCTAATGATACATTTCTCAGGACAAATCCTGGTTGTTAAGCAGTGCATGACTGTAGTTGGGTCCTGTTTTTTATCCATTCTGCTAATCTCCGTCTTTTGATTGGAAAGTTTAATTCATTTATGTTTAAAGTAATTACTGATAAGGAAGAACTTGCTTCTGTCATTTTGCTATTTGTTTTCTATATGCTTTATAGCTTTTTGTATTTCATTTCCTGCAATACTGTCTTCATTTTGTTGAGTTGATTGTTTCTAGTGAAACATTTACATTCCTTTCTCATATTTTTATGTGTATATTCTATATCTACTTTCTTTGTGGTTACATTGGGGAGTACAGTAAACATTCTAAAGTTATAATAATCTTATTTTAATTTATACCAGCTTAACTTCAATAAAATATTGAAGTTATGGTCCTTTAGAGCTGCTTTAGAGCTGGGCCTACTCTTTTTGTAGTTGTCAATATTATGAATTTATATCTTTATAAATGGTACACCATAAGTGTTCATAAAACATAAACAGATAAAATTGGAAAAGTTATTTTAAAGTTGGGTAATCTCCCTGTCATAACTCTGAAAGTACTGAAGTTCACTATTAAGAATTCTTGCTTGGTAATTAAACCATGGATTCAGTCTACATCTGTGTTGACTATAAAGATACATAGTATTTGAAAATAATAGATAAGCCCTCACACATAGATTAAGATTCATTTTCATTTCTAATGATTTTAAACTTCAGAAAACAGAAATTTATGCATAAATTATAGTGCATTTTATGATAATATGTATACAGAGTTTCTAAATGTTACAATTTTTGATGAAAACACTGTATAACTATTCATATTTTAATTCTATAATAACTGAAAACAGTATTAAATTACCTTTGTATCACAGACCCAAATTATTGACTACATGAAGCTTCCACTACTTTCAGCACAGTTTTGGGAAATTACTTTCCTCATGAAGAATTCAGTAGGGAAAAAAAATCCATAAATTAGAATCACCATGCTTATAGTGTTTTGAGTTTTTTGAAAAAAATGTATTTGTAAAGAAAGTTATTTAGCTTAGAAAGTAGTACTTAGGAAGTATTGACAGTATGTGTATGACTTCTTGAAAAATAATCAGCATGCAGAAACTATTATTTTCACTAAAATCTGTGTATTCCATGCATTTGTCAGCCACCTTTGCAGTTACATTAGTCATACGATTGAGTTCTGGCCAATGGGATGTGGGTAAAAGTATGCCATGCTCTCTTTATTTGTGAATTAAATATAGAAAAACTCCAGCAGAGGATCCCAGTCTTGGGTCTTTTACCATCAAGTCAGGAAAAATAAATCATGCTTTTTATTCAGAGAGAGGGGATTTAATATCAGAACACTGATTACACAAGTATGTAATCACTGAAGATGAAGAAGCACAAAGTAACTTTTTAGTTCTGAGATAATAGCAGGAAACAGCTACTACTCTAGGGCTGGGTGTAACAGAGAGCTTATTCAATGGTCTCCAAAACCCCCACTTCCTGATACTCATGTCCTGCATTCATACATGACCCTCCCCTAAGGATAGGCTGGACCTAATGAAGCTTCTAATGAATAGAACTAAGCAGACATAATAAGAGGTCAGTTTAAATATTAGGATATAAAAATGCTATGGTTTCTGTCTTGGCATGTTCTCTTTCACTCGTTGTTGCATTACTTACCCTGGGGAAAGCCAGCTGACATGTTACAAAGCAGTCTAGCAGGGAGAGTGGCTCATGTGACAAGGAACTAAAGCCTGCCAACAACCATGCGAGAGAGCTTTGAAGCTGATTTCTCCTCTACCAGTCAAGCCTTCAGATGAGTCCACAGCCTCTGCCAACAATTCTAATACAGCTGCATAAGAAATTTTGAACCAGAGGCGTCCATCTAAGCTATGTCTACATTCCCAACCCTCAGAAACTAAAATAATAAACATTTGCTTTAAGACACTAAATTTTGGGTAATCTGTTATGCCCCAATAATAACAAATACATCAGGGAAACAAAAGGGAACAGGTGGGTTACAAAAACCTAGGAACTCAGAAAATAATCATAAATTATTTGGTCAGTCCTCTGAGAAAGGGCTATACATATTGTCACGGTTAAAGATGGTATAGATCCCCTTCCTATTATAGATATGATGTAGATGCTGCGGATATTCCACACACCAGATAAACTTGAGAAAACGTTTGTTACTTACACAGCGACTCCTAAGGCAATAAGAACAGGCTGTTGTGCTCAGGGTTAGGGTCCAGCCCCAGCTGAGGTCAAAGGGGTGTGGGTAGATGTGGGGCACGGAGCTGGAAGAACACTCCAGAGACAGCAGGTAAATGAGACATGGCTTCATTCAGCAGCTTTCTCATCAGCAGCTGTCTTACACTGTCCTCTCTGTCATGGCTGCTTGAGCCAGCCGCTCCCACGCACAGCTGCACAGCTGGCTTTCCCTTGCCTTCAGGGTCAGCAGCTTAACTCTTTCTCTCTCTGGGCACAAGTGAGCTGAGCTGTATCCTGGCTTCCCCTTGGTTGTCTGCAAGACAGACAGCTCTGACTCTCTCTTTCTCTGGACACAAGTGCACCCCATACAGTGTCAGCAGGGCAATTATACCTTTTACAGACAATAGTGGCTTAGAGCTAAGTGATGGCCTTCCCATGTTATGGCTACACGGCTGTGATAACAAGTGAAGTTATACACCTGTGCTCTAAACTTGCAGAGTCACTCTGGATGTTTATCTTGGCCTGTTCTTTACCAAAGCACCATGATCCTTACACAGGCACAAGCAGGTTCATGCTGATGTAAGTCAGGTAGAAGGAATGGGTTAAACCATAATGATGGCTAGGGAGTGGGAATGGGGAAAAGTTCCTATCCATAGGCTGGCTACTTGCAAGGTTTGAATTTTCCACCCATGCCAAAGGAGGAGGCACACACAGGTTTTCTTATCAGCATGTTTAGATGTGGGGCCAAATGGGAAGGGGGAGGTGAGGCTAAAATAAGTTAAAAGTCAAACATAAAAAAATGAAGTCCAACTCTATTACAGGGTGTCTCCTAGCTACTTTCTGTACTTCAGGAGTGCAGAGGAGAGACCCTAGGGGATGGTGCTGTGACCTCTTAACACAGAACACAGTTGGCTGCAACTGATCCCTCTGAGAGAATGTATGACCAGTTCTGAGAATAGCAAAAGACAATTAAGATGGAATCTAACTGCTTCTGCTCAAACCATACTGACAGGAAAAAAGGAAGTCCTTCTTTTCTTTTCCACCTTCCAAAATCCCTTTAGTGAAAACCACCTATTAGCAGAAATTAGTAGATGTCTCAGAAATGTACACCTGTGCTCCAGGTATACACTAGCACTACAGAAAACACTATGGAAGCATAGATTTGGAGCAAAGTCAATGGGCAAAAAACCTGTACACTCTTTACCTCTGTAATCTCAGCATCTGTGCACATCTTCCTTCCTTCCTTCCTTTCTTCCTTTTTCTTTTTTTCTTTTCTTTTCTTTTCTTTTTTTTTTTTTTTTTTTTTTTCTGAGACAAGGTCTCTTTTTGTCGCCCAGGCTGGAGTGCAGTGGCACAATCTCAGCTCACTGCAACCTCCGCCTCCCAGGTTCAAGCAATTCTCCTTCCTCAGGCACCCTAGTAGCTAAGATCACAGGTGCGCACCACCACACCCAGCTAAT
This sequence comes from Piliocolobus tephrosceles, assembly GCF_002776525.5. Classification (NCBI taxonomy): domain Eukaryota; kingdom Metazoa; phylum Chordata; class Mammalia; order Primates; family Cercopithecidae; genus Piliocolobus; species Piliocolobus tephrosceles. The sequence goes on from NC_045435.1 coordinate 112,653,271, forward strand.
TTTTGTATTTTAGTAGAGACGGGGTTTCACCATATTGTCCAGGCTGGTTTTGAACTCCTGACCTCAGGTGATCCACCTGCCTCAGCCTCACAAAGTACTGGGATTACAGGCATGAGCCACCACTCCCAATCCTCCTTTCTTATTTTTTAACTTCTTTAGCAACAGTCTCATGATTCTGCATATATTCAGACAAAAATACTTTCACCCTCTCCTCCAAAAGGGGAAATACAGATAAAAATGTTAATATCACCCTCTTGATCTATCAGTTAGCTCAGTCCCTCTACTGGTTCAGTCATAACTACCTCAGATACTCTATAACTGAGCCACAAAGTAAAAATGGTAATCATCACCACTATTCCTTATCTAAATTAATGACATACAGAAGAAAGAGGGAAAATACTATGTGCAAAGTTCCTAGTCCTTGTTTCTGTAACTAGTCAGAAGAATTTTTTTTTCTTTTTTCTTTTTTTCTTTTTGAGATGGAATCTTACTCACTCTGTGGCTCAGGCTGGAGTACAGTGGTGCCCTCTCGGCTCATTACAGCCTCCGCCTCCCTGGTTCCAGTGATTCTCCTGCCTCAGCCTCCCAGGTAGCTGAGATTACAGGCACATGTCACCATGCCTAGCTAATTTTTATATTTTCAGTAAAGATGGGGATTCACCATGTTGGCCAGACTGGTCTCAAACTGCTGACGTCAGGTGATCCACCCACCTTGGCCTCACAAAGTGCTGGGATTACAGCCATGAGCCACTGTGCCCAGCCAAGAAATGTGATAATTGTAACTTTTCCCACTATCCACGACATGTTCCGTTGACCTCAGCCAGTGTCTCCGCTGGTCGTAGTTATTAACCTGGTAGAGTAACATCAAATATTTATTTCGGAAGATCTAATGACTCAGTCATTTTGTCTTTATTGGACTTCTGTTGCTTTTCCTTAATTTTTACTGTTGAATACATATATACTAAAAGGTAACTCAGAGAGTCCACTTGTTATCCTCTCTGTGCCCATTATGTAGCAGGAACCTAATTTCTCCCTGAAAATCAGAGTCAATCACTTCAGCCAATAAAGTATCCCCTTCTTTGACAGTTAATTCATGAAAAATTTATGAAAAACCCAACATAGCTATCTGGTAGTCTCAACATCCAATTTGATGGAACAGGGGTTGTGTCTCCTGGTGGAATTATTCCTAGTTCCTTTGGGAACTGAGGTTGCTAAGTTAGCAGAGTCGAAAGTTTCAGGGATGGAAACTAACTTTTGTAAATGGATAATTAGATTTAACAGTGAGGGAAGCCACTTTTATTTCTGCCTCTTGACTCTCTGAGCCATGAATTCTGGCTGTGGCAGAAATAGCACTGTATATGTTCAAAACATATATTGTATGCTATAGCAGATAATCTAAGTCAGTGGCATAGGCAGAAAGACCTATGACATAGGGGGAAACACTGTTTTTGTCATAAAACAGTGTTGAGTGGGACTTCAAGGTAATAAATTTTGGCGTGTTGGAAGTCTATGAATGGTGGTGCTGGCCAAAGCATTGCTGACAAGTAAAGCAAATTCATATCCAGAACAACTGCATTTTTATGAATTCAAATCGCTGACCTCTCTATGGAGGAGAAACTAGATAAGAAGAGCGTGGGTCCTTGAGTTCTTCCTTAGAGGTTAGACACTAGGAGAGCCACTGAACCCAGAACATCTGTTCTGGACTTTGTGTATGAGAAATAAATGTTTATTACTTTAAGCCACTGAGATTTTGGTGCTGTTTATAACAGCTGTTAGCCTAGTCTGACTATTTCAAGCAGGAAATTTAAAATTTCCCTTCAATACAAAATTAAAGAACTCTGAAGATCTATGAAAGTGTTAAAGACTTAACAGTTTTATACCCAAAATTTTCATTTATTTAATGTAATATTTAAAATACACATATTTCCATATTAGATCTATGTTGTTTTTTAAATTTATTTACTTTTTAAAATAGAGATAAGGTCTCACTGTGTTGCCCAGGCCGATCTTGATCCTGGGCTCAAGCAATCCTCCCACCTCCATCTCCCAAAGTGCTGGGATTATAGACAGTAACTACCATCGTGCCTGACCAAATTTTGTATGTTCATTCAGAAATGAACTTCCATGTCTGAAATAATGAGGCTAATTTAAAATTTTTGTTACTACAATTACTGTTGGTATGATTGATTGATACATGTATTTTAAAATTTCAAGTAGCTCAAAGAATATCTCCCTCTCTGCCCAAAAGACATGTTTGATTTTTTAAAATTAGAGAACTATTCATGAAATCAAAATCTTAATTACTTAAAAAATTAAAAGTGAAGTGTTTTTTTTTTTGCCTCCATTCCTCATTTTTTTCTTATGTGGGGTATAATTTTCTTCTTTCCCCCTTGTGTTTCTGATCTCCCTAAATGGTTTATTTGCTAAAAGAGTGAACTGTATGATTGCCAATTTTCTTTTTCATCATGTTACAAAGCTTTTAAAATATGATCACATCTTGAAAATCTATTTTTTACAAAAATTACTGATACAAGGCCAGACTATAAGGTGGAAAAGAGACTTGAGAATTTCTCTCTCCCTGCTGTGTCAATATACCAAATGAACCGGGAAAAAATATTAAATGGTATGTGCAGCCCAAGCTCTGTTGGGCTCTGGCTTACCATGAATATCCATGAGGATTTTTCATACTAAAGAGTATCTTAAATAACTACAGCAAAGCATTCCTAAATATGATTTAGAATCCACTTTGATATCAAAATACAGTGATTGTCTAACGATTAAAAAGAAAGATGACTACTAGAATACAGAATGGTTTTAATGACTGCCTTAGTCTGCTTTGTATGGATGTAACAGAATACCTGAGACTACGTAATTCATAAAGAAAATAAATTTATTTGTTACAGCTCTGGAATCTGGGAAGTCCAAAGCTGAGGGGCCACATGTGATCAGCTTCTGGTGAGGACCTCATGCTCTATCATACCATGGCGCGAGGCATCACAGAGCAGGAGGGGCACGTGAGAGAGAACCAAACTGGGTTTTATACAGACCCACTTCTGTAATACTACATTAATCTAGTAAACCATTAATCCACTTATGGGACCAGAGTCCTCATGACCTAATCACTTATTTAAAAACTTTATATATTTTTTATTTATATATATGTATTTATTTTTGAGATGGAGTTTCGCTCTTGTTGCCCAAGATGGAGTGCATCCATGATCTCAGCTCACTGCAACCTCCGCCTTCTGGGTTCGAGTGATTCTCCTGCCTCAGCCTCCCAAGTAGCTAGGATTACAGGTGCCCGGCAAATTTTTTGTATTTTTATTAGAGACAGGGTTTCACCTTGTTGGCCAGGCTAGTCTCGAACTCCTGACCTCAGGTGATCCACCCGCCTCGGCCTCCCAAAGTACTGGGATTACAGGTGTGAGCCACCGTGCCCAGCACCCAATCACTTCTTAAAGGCAGTACCTCTTAATACTTTTACACTGGGGATTAAGTTTCAACATGAGTTTCAGAAGGGACAAGCATTCAAACCATAGAAATCATGTATTAAGCCTTGTATAGACAAAGGCAAAATAATCCATCCCAAATATTACATAATTTTTTTCAACTTTCTTTATATAGTGTGTATGTTTGAGGTTTCTTCAGTTCACCAATTTCATGATTTTCTACATTAAGTATAAAATTGTATCTATTAATATAACTTTCATCTCTTCCATCCTGACACTTCTAGTCTGTGTAATGTATATCTGTTACATTTCTTTTACTCTGCAATATGTCCTTGCCTTTGGGGAAATGGTTTTCTTTACCCCATATGAATGTGCTAGGACTATCTAGAAAAGGGCCCTACTCTCCATCACCACAGAGGCAAATTTGTGATCTCAAAGCCCCAATACTATATATACACACACACACACACATATAAAGTCTGTGTGTATGTATATGTGTGTGTATGTATGTGTGTGTGTATATATACATACATACATATATATATTTTAGACAGTCTTGCTCTGTCGCCCAGGCTGGAGTGCAGTGGCACAATCTCGGCTGCCTGCCACCTCCACCTCCCAGGTTCTAGCCATTCTCCTGTGTCCGCCTCCTGAGTAGCTGGGATTATAGGCTCCTGTCACTATGCCGAGCTAATTTTTGTATTTTTAGTGGAGACGGGGTTTCACCATGTTGACCAGGCTGTTCTTGAACTCTGACCTCAGGTGATCCACCTGCCTCAGCCTCCCAAAGTACTGGGATTACAGGCGTGAGCCACCACATCCAGCCCCAATACCATATTTAGGGGAAAGAGAGTTGCAATTATTTATAATGCTGTACAGGCTCTAGGCCTAGAGCTGCTGACAGCCAGGTTCCTCACTTCATGAGGAGTCTCTTGAGGAGAGCAGAGCGAAGACAGAAAATGTTCCCATGACACAGTATTAGCTGCCACCTGTGTCTATACCCTTAGACCTCTCAGGTAAGTGAATCATATACATCCTGGTTTTCTTAAGTGCATTTCTGTCTTTTACAACCAAAAGTTTCATTAATCCCAAAATAGGAAAGGGTGAGGCCAAGTTCTTGTTTGGTATTACAAAGCAATGTTGGCTGTGCTTACCCATACTGGGTATCATAGCTTTTAGGCCCTTGCAGTGTACAGAGCACTGATTTCTAATCCAGTACCACATAACTCATTCTAGCCTTTCTCCCCTGCCTGTCTTCTGTCACCTCCCAGTCCAGCACTCCAATCTGCTCTGGGTACAGCATTCCCAGGATATTTTCTGTAAGCCTCCCTCCCTTATTGATTATGGTGTTTTCCCCTAACTGTTGCCCTCCAGGCGAGACAGTCAGGATGGATAGGACTGGATTGGTTAAGAGTTGCCCTTTGTCATGGAGAAAATTCTGGGAGGGCTTCACAATGAATACTCTCTTTCTTTCTCCCTGGCAATTCCATGAGGGGTCTTTCTCAGAGACCTCCTCTAAGAATCTGGTGGTTTTCCTGAGGAAAAATCCAAGTATGTAAGGGGCTGTCTTATACTATTTCTCTTGAAAGCCCTTCACTGTTATACCAGCATGCACTAAGCCTCCAGCAATTCACTAAAAATGTAATGTAAGTATTTTTACCCCTGCTTTGGAGCCCAATGGTTTCTGCTTCAGAGAAACAGATCTTGGTGGCTGTATGTCTCTGGATGTACCTGACTCTAAAGTTTACAAGGTGGTGTTTTGCCTTGTGCCCTCTTCCATTCTCTGATGGGTCTAACTTCTTAAGTCACATTAAAAAATTTTTTTTTTCCAAAAAAGCATAGCATTAAAAATATAATTACAAAAGTAATTTATTTGCATTAAAGATATTTAGAGTATACAGAAACACAAAGAAAACTAAAAATCAACCATAATTTCAACATGTAGATATGATGACATATATTTTGACGTCTGTCCTTCCCCGAGTTTTTCAACAATATTGAAAACATTAATTCACTTATGTATCATTAAAAGATGCTTCTAATTTTCCACTGGCCTATGTAAATGCAGAAAAACCTCCTTAGAGCAGATGATTTTATCCCTACATTGATGCATTTGGTTGTGCACATTGGTCACAAAGGCAAAGCCTGAGAGTATCATCCTGGAATCTTGAGTATGGTGCCCTTCTGAAGCCTGTGCTGGAACCTGGGTAACTGAGGGCAGCAACAGAGGGCAGAGGTGCTCCAGTTTAGGCAAGACAAAGTTTATACAGCAAGTTTAAGTGACAGCAGTGGGAACAATGGCAAGCCTAATGTAAGCCCTCTTAGGGGACTGGTCACAGTTTCCATTTCTTTCTCTGCCTAAGGTTTCGGACAGTACATAAAGAGATGAGCCTTCAGAAGGAGATCTTGGACTTCCTGATAATGTGGACATTGGAATTCCCAGCAACTAAATAAAAAGAATAGCTCTGTTATCAGTTGTTCTTCTAGGATTAAATGGGTCACATTTATAGTCAGATGCTTTTTTACAAAGTTTACTCCTATTTTTATTTATTAACATTTCTAAAGACTTTGGAAAATGTAAAGCCAAACCTGCATTAATACAAGCTTCTCTTACTGATATGGTTTGGCTGTGTCCTCATCCAAATCTCATCTCGAATCATAATCGTCATAATCCCCATGTGTCGAGGGAGGGACATGGTAGGAGGGGATTGGATCGTGGACGGTGATTCCCCCCATGCGTTTCTCATGATAGTGAAGGAATTCTCACAAGATCTGATAGTTTCATAAATGGCAGTTTTCCCCAGGCTTTTCTGTCTTTCCTGACACTTTGTGAAGAAGGTTCTTGCTTCTCCTTTGCCTTCCACCATAATTGTAAGTTTCCTGAGGCCTCTCCAGCCATGCAGAACTGTGAGTCAACTATATTTTTTCCTTTATAAATTACCCAGTCTTAGGTAGTATTTTTATAGAAGTGTGAAAATGGACTAATCAACTTACTTTGGGAAATTCTTGCAGAAGTTTAAAAATTGTAAGTAGTAGAGAAGATCTCAAGTCCTAGAATTTCAGAGCTGGTATTCCTAGAATGAAGTGATCACAGGAAGCACCAGGAAGGGAATGGAGAAATGAAAGAACAAAGTAGAGGACGCCAAAACAAGTGTGTTGATGAGAAGATTGCTTCATTGGGCAACTGGTGCTCAGTTCCACTGGGACTATAGGGGGCTTACTCCCTGGTCCTCCTAACCTACCCTGTGAACAGGTTGAGAACACTCCTATGATCAGAGAAAGGTGAAAGTTGGAAGAACTTGCAGTAAAAAGTCATCAAAATGAAACCAAAAGGTACGTGCCTGCAGAGGGGATGTGACAGATGCACCAAGAGCACCCACTACACCTAGGATGTTGTTTTCCAGTCCAAGTTCTACTAAAAGGCTCTGAATGGGAAGTTCTTGAGCCTAGGCTATCTATCAAAAGGTGCTTTTTAAAATTTCCATTGGGCTATGTTTCTTTGCTTACAGGTGACTTCACTGGAAGGGCTGATTGCTAGCTAGCTCTATGCTTGGATTGCACTTGCTCACAGGCAAGATTCTTTTCAAATGTGTGGACAGAGAGCATCATTTCCTAATGTAATTTCCTTAATAAGGATAACTTCACTCTGGAAATGGAGGTCTTTAGTGTAAATCATTCCTGGTCAGAAGTGTCCTTCCTCCGTCTTCAGCCCTAAACATCTATCAGTTTGTTGTAGAAGTCTAGAATCACCTCAAGCTGTTGTATGATCTCTCTTAGGACCCAATATTGTAACTGGGTGCCATTACCCCAGCAAACATCCCATTCAGAGAGCCTATTTTCTGGCTTTATCGTGGACACAAAAGTTCAGGTATTTTAATTTAACTAATTATATAGTATTTCATATAGTGATAAGTTATGTAACAAAATAAAGCAGGATAAAGGGAAATGAGAGTCTTCTTGGGAACTAATTTAGAGACCTGACATGCTTTTGTGTGGCTAGTGTCAACCTTTCCCTCTTGGGTTCACTAGGATCTGAATGCGAGTCTCTTAACAGGATCCAGAGATTTCTGGTCCTCACTCCCAGGCTCTGTTCCAGAAATGTCTACCAACAAGGTGAAAAGGAATGGGAAAAGGGGAAAAGAAATAAATCAGACTGGTGCTTCTCCACCAGGGCCCTGTATTATTTAGGCTGCAAGGTAGGCTACTATAATAAAGGGACCAAGAAACTTCAACAAGAGGAAGTTTATCCTTGTCCATGTAATAGTTTAGAGATAAACAGGCAAACTTGTCCTTGCAGTCATCTCTGCCGTACTCAACTTATAGCTGTGACCTTCCTGTGCAACTCTAGGAAGATCCTCCATTGATTCTCATCTACTCAGCAGTGGAAAGAATGGCCTATTCCCAATCATTTTTGGCTGTTCAAGTCTCAGAATGGTACATAGTACGTTTCGTTTTTTTGCATCCCTTTGAGCAAAGCTTTGTGATGTGGTTACCCTTAACTATAAGATATCTGGAGATTATAAACTTTGGCTGGGAAGATATGTGACTACTTTCTACTCTATTATATGGAAAGACGAGAATGGATAGTAACAGACAACTAGCAATCAGCTGCAAATCTCAGCAGAACCAGAGGCTTTACCAGCACTCACTTGCCTATTAATATCAGTTGCTTCAGACTTGAAGTGTAAGAAGTGGAGGGAAAGAAAATGGCAGTTAGGTCATTATGTTTCTTACATTTTCTGTTTATCTCTATTGTAGGTATTTTATGAAATAATAAACAAAAAGCATCCTAAAGATTTTTAGAAGTAGGAATACTGTACATTGTAACAGTTTTAAATTATTGATATTAGTAGTATCAATGTTGTGGTAGATTAAATTGTCATCCGCAGATATTAACTTCCTTATCCCTGAAGCAGGAGTATACAACCATGCCAACTGCTAGGTGAGTTACAGTGCCTCCCCATGTAAACAATATACATACCTATACCATTCATGCTATGCTTGATCATGCAGATGATATATGCTACATCCAAGCAGGAGTTTTGAGAACCATATAATAACACTGTGTCCCAAATAGGGGCTCAGCCCCACATCCTACTCACAGTGACCCTCAGTGGATATGAAATACAAGTAACTCATAAACTTTTGTTTGGGTAAGCCACTAAAATTGTGGAATTATCCTTTACCTCAAATCCAATCTGATGAATGTGATCATTATTATTGTATATGAATCTGCAACTTAAGAATAATATATGGGAATGAGTGATATTGACTAGGGAGGGGATGTAGTAGGATGAGAAAAGAGGAGCATCAACGATCACCAACATTTAAGGACTGCAGAGAGGAACTAGATGCTGCAAAGGACACTGAGAAAGAGCAGACTGAGACATAGGAGAAGGATCAGAATAAAAACTAGAGTATTTTTCATGGAAGCTGACTAGTAAGGCTTTCATCAGAAAAACATAAACATAAACACCTCTAATTATTTTAATCAGAAAGAGATTTATTATAACTTATTAGAAATTTGGACAATTGCTGTTAATAATCACAGCTGACAACATGTTTGCAGAAGCCTTTACTGGTGCCCATTGATTCCAGAAAAATAATTGATTTTTGCTTCCTCTGTGTTTCAAATCTCAAGCAAGCTCTCATTTTCAGAATGTAAATTACTGCAAAATTCTGGTGGGAAAGGAGTTTGAAAATTTAATTCCTGGTGTTTCTAGCTCCAGCAATAATTAGAAGAGAATAGAAAGGAGTGAGGATGAATGTTTACTGACAAAAGAAGAAAACAAGAAAACAAAACAAAATCTTGCACAAAAGCTAATAGAGGAAAGCATTTCAGAAAAAGAAGAAAAGTGTCAATGATGCCAAATAACTTAGAGAGGTAAAATGCTATATAAACTGGAAGTAGCCATTAGAATTATGAACTAGGGGGATTATTGGAAATCATTTCCAAAATAATCATATTGAAAAGTTATATATGAAAATCTTATTTGAGTGACTTTAAATGGATATGAGAAATGAAGAAACGTCAACCACTCTTTCAAGATAGGAATAGAAATAAGGATAAGGAGAGAAAGAAAAGAGGTGGCAAAATAAAGAAAAGAGATGATGCAGGATCAAGAAAAAAATAATTTTAAAGTGATCGAGACTCACTCATGTTTCAGGTAGAGAGGAAGTAGTAAATAGAGAAGGAAGGGCTGAAAGTACCAACAAGAATACAGTTAATGTAGCAAGTCCCAGAAGAAAATGCATGTGTATAGGAATCAGATTACAAGTAGTAGGCTAACCTCTAAGAGAAGGAGGGATGTCAACATCCTCTAAGACTTAATTAAAGGAAAGAGATGAAGATGGGTATAATTGTAGATATCTCTGTAGCTATGAAAAGAAAATAGAATGTAAGAAATTTATGCACGAATGATGTTTCTTTTTCTCATGAAAAGGAGGGCAGAGTTATCTGCTTATCAAATGATCAAAAATAAAAATGAATAGTTCTCAGTGCTGGTGAAGGTATTTTAAACTAGAATCTTACACGTTGTTGAGAATGTAAATCATCTATTTTCCTGGTAGTAATATGGCAATCTGGATTGAGAAATTTATGTAAACACTTACCTATAACTGGGCCTATATGTCAATTTTGCCCTGCACCCGCATTGAAGACAGTTGCGGCATAGACTTGCTGAGCCAAAACCCCAACAAATTTAAGTACAAACGCATTGGCACAAAAAAAATGCACTGATGATAATTACATTACAGTCACAATGCAAAACTTTCTATAAAGTTTTTGACTTGGGGAAGGCAAGGAAAACTCTTCACCTAATCTTTTGATGCTCCTTAGAATTGTTACAGACCTTATAAATATTCAAATATAAAGAAATGGAAAGTTTGAGTGAAATCACATGGTGCTTCTTTCCGCCTTCTCATATCATCCTTGAGTACTCAATAGACCCAAGTTCAAAAAATGGTACATAATCACCAGATGTCCAAAGCATCTTCTCTTTAGGTTAAGAGGCAGATTTTCTAGACAGCTATGAATGCTAGAGCTTGATGGACAGCATATGTAGGACATGCAGACAGTGGCCTGAGAATTTCTTCCTGATCACCAGACTAGTCTACAGCTCTACTTATAGGACAAATGTATGTGTGGGACAGATTTTTTTAAAAGCAGCAATAATAACATTGTATGCTTATTGCACATCAGGAACTATTCCAACTACTTTACATGTGTTAACTCACTTATTTCTAAAAATAACACATTTGAGATATTTATATTGTCGCCTGCATTTTACAGATGGTGCAACTGATCCACAGAGAAGCTAATTAACTTGCCCAAAGTTATGCAGATAAGGAATGGCTTTAGAAAGCAAAAGAAAATTTTGTATTAAGAAATGAAAAAAAAAAAAAAAAAAGACAGTATGGTGAGGCCCTACATACAATTTATTCTACAAAAGCAGGTGGTGAGGATCAAATGCAGTATGCATTCATTGAATAAAAAACAGTATATGTTGTTGGTCTTTCCTCAGTGCTATGTTAATTCTCCTGTTCTTTGTCGTTATGGTCTAAAAGAACCTTGATCATGTGGACATGTTACAAAATAATGTATTGGTACACTAGATTTATGACATCTTATTAAGTGAACCTGATGAGCAAGAAATGGAAAATACTCTGGGTACCTTGCTAAGATATGTTTTAAGAGGTGGGAGATAAACTCTCTGAAGTTTCAAGGACATGATCATTCGCTGAAGTTTTTAGTGATCTTGTCATCTAGGGCATCTCTTCCAAAGTAAACAACAATTTATCGCACTACCCACCAATATGGAATAAGTACAAATATTGGTAAGTTCGTTTGGATTTTAGAAGTAGCATATTTTGCACCTGAAATGGTGCCCAAAACCTTCTGTTGGACGGTTTGGGAGTCTACTAGTTTCTAATGCAAACTCAGAGCAAGTAAGGGTTCTAACTGTGGGCTCTGACATGTTTTGACTGTGGTATAGGTAGATCTACTTGGACCATATAACCCATCATGTACAAAGGTACTAGAGAAAGATGCCCTCTTGAGCCTCTAGCAAAAGTGAAAAGCAGAGTCAAAGTGTACACTCTTACATTCTAAAGCAACAGCATGCCACCTGTACTGGCTACCAGTTGATTTATTTTTAGCTCCAAATTTATGTATTTGCCTCCTCTGTATTAATGGAGCTAAGTCCTTTAAATATTTAAATATTTTCCTTTGGGGACCAGGCATGGTGGTGCACGCCTGTAATTCCAGTACTTTGGGAGGCTGAGTCTGGTGGATCACCTGAGGTCCAGAGTTCTAGACCAGCCTGGCCAACATGGCAAAATCCTGTCTCTACTAAAAATACAAAGCATTAGCTGGACGTGATAGCAGGTGCCTGTAATCCCAGCTACTTGGAAGGGTGAAACGGGAGAATGGCTTGAAGCCGGGCAGTGGAGGTTGCTGTGAGCCAACATCGCACCACTGCACTTCAGCCTGGGTGACAGAGCAAAACTCCTTCCCCACCACCCATCGCACCCTACAAAAAGTGTGTGTGTGTGTGTGTGTGTGTATGCACACACATGCATACATGTATTTTCCTTTTGAAAGGTGGCACTGATTTCTTAGCTGAGGGCATTGGAGAGACATTGCAAGGACAAAATGGTTTTGCTTCCTGTTTCCCAATGCATCGTTGGTTTCCGAACGCTCCTGAAGCACACAAAACTTCACCCGTACTGCTGCAGCATACCAGACTTCTCTAGCACCAAGCTCTTGCAACACTTGTAATTTCTCCAGTGCTGAGCTCCTTCAGTGCACATTGGCCATAATCATCACCCAGCGGCCAGCAGCTCCCAGCAGAACCTCTCATAGCGGGAGTTTGTGGTAAATTGCCTTCATTAAGACACCTTCCTATTCTGTGTTATTTGTCTTTGACTGTAGCATCTCATGTTTTCTGCCAGCATCTACAAATCTGTTGCAGACTAACTGGTTAGTTGTCAAGGGGGACAAACATCAGACCCTTCTCAGTTCCTGACATAAGGTCTAGATCTCATCTCTGGGTGGAGGGTGATACTCCTCTGGGTGTTTAATCTCAACCCTAGGAATAATTAATGTTCCTTTATTTGCTCCTCCTATATTCTGTTAATTTTTCTTACTCTTACTATCTAATCTCTTTATATTCTTTTTTTTTTTTTTTTTTTTTTTTTTTTTGAGACGGAGTCTGGCTCTGTCGCCCAGGCTGGAGTGCAGTGGCGGGATCTCAGCTCACTGCAAGCTCCGCATCCCGGGTTTACGCCATTTTCCTGCCTCAGCCTCCGGAGTAGCTGGGACTACAGGCGCCCGCCACCTCGCCTGGCTAGTTTTTTGTATTTTTTAGTAGAGACGGGGTCTCACCGTGTTAGCCAGGATGGTCTCGATCTCCTGACCTCGTGATCCGCCCGTCTCGGCCTCCCAAAGTGCTGGGATTACAGGCTTGAGCCACCACGCCCGGCCATCTCTTTATATTCTAATCCCTTATTGTTGCCAATTTTTTATATTAAACTTTTCGTGTTTAAATTACTCTGTTGTTTTTCTTTTGATAGGACTCAAACTGATAATCCATTTGCATGAGAGAACTGTACACCATTTGAAAAAGAGCTTTTGTGCAAGGTGTGGTGGCTCACTTCTGTAAACCTGGCAACTGGAAAGGCTGAGGCAGGAAGATCACTTGGGGCCAGGAGGTGGAGACCAGCCTGGGCAATACAGCAAGATCCTGTCTCTAAAATAAATAAGCAAATAAAAGAAAGAGAAAAACAGCTTTTGATATACTACTGTACTCACATAGAAGCCAGTCTTCTGAACCTAGAACATCAAATGACCACATAATAAAATTATCTATCTTCAACTGAGTTAGACCATTAGTTAATAAGTCATAACTTTAGGCAACCTCAGCAGCAATCTGTTGTAAAATGGAAGTGTTATATTAAGTTTTGGGCTCAATTAAGTCCAGAGAGCTTAAGTAAGCTGCAAGAAAGATGACTTGGACCTCCATGTCACCTGAAAATGTTGCATTAACAACACTCCCTCAGCCTCATGGGAGGAGTTCTCCATTACCAGCTGATAGAGAAAGAAAGTTTGAGTTTGATCTATGGATAGATTGGGTTGATACATGGTTACTGGTGGAAAATGAACTGCTATTTTACTATACCCCTTACTTGGGAATGTCCTTGAAAGACAGTTGTGAGGAAAATCCCTTAGGCTGAGTTTCTGTCAGTTCATCTGGTCCTTCATTTGTATAGTAAGAAAAGTAGTCCAAACTAAGGGTATGCATGAACTCTTAGGCAATAGTTAATGGTTTAGCTCTCTGGTGAGAAGTCAGGAAGGAGTAAGATAGGAAGATTGGGATCAAGTATGACTAGAAAAGAAGCATGTATTTAGACCTATGTATTAGATCAAGTAGGACGAGAAAAGAAGCATGTATCAGACCTATGGGAGTAGGCACATCATGTGAGCATGTTTGTATTGTATGCTAAGTCTCCCTACCTCCTTTTATGCCATTTCTCATTACAGCTACCAAATCATTTGTACTGCAAAATCTCTTATAGTTTTCACTAGACTGATTATATGAATGTGGTGTTAATTAACATGTTTCTCCACATCCATGTTTTTGCAATAATTTGGCAGTAGATCCAGACTTGATTAGATTCATCTTTGCTTTTTACTTTTTTTGGTAATAACAGACCATAGAGAGGTGATATAATCTGAACTTCCTATTGCATCTCATCAGGAAGAACATAATGTATTATCTTATTTTTATTTAGGTTAAGATGGTTCAAGTGTTGTCATCTATCCATTAAAAATTTTTCCCGTCAATCTTCCATCTAATAGTTTTAGCATTTATTATTTAATTCAGGGTGCAAAGTGGTGATGTTTCAATTCTAATATTACTCCTGAGTTTAATTAGTTGTTATTCTTCTCTAAAGAAGAAATTTCATACACTTTTTGGGTGTTCTGAAATATAATCTCAACAGGAAAGCAGAATAAATGTTATCTTTTCTTCTTTTATTATTATAATAATGAGTTCTTAGTAATCATCAAATCTAATTTATGAATTTCCTTTTGAATATCATTATGAAGTTAAGCTTCTTTATGAATATCATTATGATATTAACATATATCTATATCTGTATATCTATATCAAGACATATTTTGATCTATTGCTGTCATCTTTTTATTTTTTTTTATTTTTTATTTTTTTTATTATACTTTAAGTTCTAGGGTACATGTGCATAACGTGCAGGTTACATATGTATACATGTGCCATGTTGGTGTGCTGCACCCATCAACTCGTCAGCACCCATCAATTCATCATTTATATCAGGTATAACTCCCCAATGCAATCCCTCCCCCCTCCTCCCTCCCCAGGATAGGCCCCAGTGTGTGACGTTCCCCTTCCCGAGTCCAAGTGAGCTCATTGTTCAGTTCCCACCTATGAGTGAGAACATGCGGTGTTTGGTTTTCTCTTCTTGTGATAATTTGCTAAGAATGATGGTTTCCAGCTGCATCCATGTCTCTACAAAGGACGCAAACTCATCCTTTTTTATGGCTGCATAGTATTCCATGGTGTATATGTGCCACATTTTCTTAATCCAGTCTGTCACTGATGGACATTTGGGTTGATTCCAAGTCTTTGCTATTGTGAATAGTGCCGCAATAAACATACGTGTGCATGTGTCTTTGTAGTAGCATAATTTATAATCCTTTGGGTATATACCCAGTAGTGGGATGGCTGGGTCATATGGTACATCTAGTTCTAGGTCCTTGAGGAATCGCCATACTGTTTTCCATAATGGTTGAACTAGTTTACAATCCCACCAACAGTGTAAAAGTGTTCCTATTTCTCCACATCCCCTCCAACACCTGTTGTTTCCTGATTTTTTAATGATTGCCATTCTAACTGGTGTGAGATGGTATCTCATTGTGGTTTTGATTTGCATTTCTCTGATGGCCAGTGATGATGAGCATTTTTTCATGTGTCTGTTGGCTGTATGAATGTCTTCTTTTGAGAAATGTCTGTTCATATCCTTTCCCCACTTTTGGATGGGGTTGTTTGTTTTTTTCTTGTATATTTGTTTGAGTTCTTTGTAGATTCTGGAAATGAGCCCTTTGTCAGATGAGTAGATTGCAAAAATTTTCTCCCATTCTGTAGGTTGCCTGTTCACTCTGATGGTAGTTTCTTTTGCTGTGCAGAAGCTCTTTAGTTTAATGAGATCCCATTTGTCAATTTTGGCTTTTGCTGCCGTTGCTTTTGGTGTTTTAGACATGAAGTCCTTGCCCGTGCCTATGTCCTGAATGGTACTACCTAGATTTTCTTCTAGGGTTTTTATGGTATTAGGTCTAACATTTAAGTCTCTAATCCATCTTGAATTAATCTTCGTATAAGGAGTAAGGAAAGGATCCAGTTTCAGCTTTCTACTTATGGCTAGCCAATTTTCCCAGCACCATTTATTAAATAGGGAATCCTTTCCCCATTTCTTGTTTTTCTCAGGTTTGTCAAAGATCAGATGGTTGTAGATGTGTGGCATTATTTCTGAAGGCTCCGTTCTGTTCCATTGGTCTATATCTCTGTTTTGGTACCAGTACCATGCTGTTTTGGTTACTGTAGCCTTGTAGTATAGTTTGAAGTCAGGTAGCGTGACGCCTCCGGCTTTGTCCTTTTGACTTAGGATTGTCTTGGCAATACGGGCTCTTTTTTGGTTCCATATGAACTTTAAAGCAGTTTTTTCCAATTCGGTGAAGAAACTCATTGGTAGCTTGATGGGGATGGCATTGAATCTATAAATTACCTTGGGCAGTATGGCCATTTTCACAATATTGATTCTGCCTATCCATGAGCATGGTATGTTCTTCCATTTGTTTGTGTCCTCTTTGATTTCACTGAGCAGTGGTTTGTAGTTCTCCTTGAAGAGGTCCTTTACATCCCTTGTAAGTTGGATTCCTAGGTATTTGATTCTCTTTGAAGCAATTGTGAATGGAAGTTCATTCCTGATTTGGCTCTCTGCTTGTCTGTTACTGGTGTATAAGAATGCTTGTGATTTTTGCACATTAATTTTGTATCCTGAGACTTTGCTGAAGTTGCTTATCAGCTTAAGAAGATTTTGGGCTGAGACGATGGGGTTTTCTAAATACACAATCATGTCATCTGCAAACAGGGACAATTTGACTTCCTCTTTTCCTAACTGAATACCCTTGATTTCTTTCTCTTGCCTGATTGCCCTAGCCAGAACTTCCAACACTATGTTGAATAGGAGTGGTGAGAGAGGGCATCCCTGTCTTGTGCCAGTTTTCAAAGGGAACTTTTCCAGTTTTTGCCCATTCAGTATGATATTAGCTGTGGGTTTGTCATAAATAGCTCTTATTATTTTGAGGTACGTTCCATCAATACCGAATTTGTTGAGCGTTTTTAGCATGAAGGGCTGTTGAATTTTGTCAAAAGCCTTTTCTGCATCTATTGAGATAATCATGTGGTTCTTGTCTTTGGTTCTGTTTATATGCTGGATTACGTTTATTGATTTGCAAATGTTGAACCAGGCTTGCATCCCAGGGATGAAGCCCACTTGATCATGGTGGATAAGCTTTTTGATGTGCTGCTGAATCCGGTTTGCCAGTATTTTATTGAGGATTTTTGCATCGATGTTCATCAGGGAGATTGGTCTAAAATTCTCTTTTTTTGTTGTGTCTCTGCCAGGCTTTGGTATCAGGATGATGCTGGCCTCATAAAATGAGTTAGGGAGGATTCCCTCTTTTTCTATTGATTGGAATAGTTTCAGAAGGAATGGTACCAGCTCCTCCTTGTACCTCTGGTAGAATTCAGCTGTGAATCCATCTGGTCCTGGGCTTTTTTTGGTGGGCAGGCTATTAATTGTTGCCTCAATTTCAGAGGCTGCTATTGGTCTATTCAGGGATTCAATTTCTTCCTGGTTTAGTCTTGGAAGAGTGTACGTGTCCAGGAAATTATCCATTTCTTCTAGATTTTCTAGTTGATTTGCGTAGAGGTGTTTATAGTATTCTCTGATGGTAGTTTGTATTTCTGTGGGGTCGGTGGTGATATCCCCTTTATCATTTTTTATTGCGTCTATTTGATTCCTCTCTCTTTTCTTCTTTATTAATCTTGCTAGCGGTCTGTCAATTTTGTTGATCTTTTCAAAAAACCAACTCCTGGATTCATTGATTTTTTGGAGGGTTTTTTGTGTCTCTATCTCCTTCAGTTCTGCTCTGATCTTAGTTATTTCTTGCCTTCTGCTAGCTTTTGAATGTGTTTGCTCTTGCCTCTCTAGTTCTTTTAATTGTGATGTTAGAGTGTCAATTTTAGATCTTTCCTGCTTTCTCTTGTGGGCACTTAGTGCTATAAATTTCCCTCTACATACTGCTTTAAATATGTCCCAGAGATTCTGGTATGTTGTATCTTTGTTCTCATTGGATTCAAAGAACATCTTTATTTCTGCTTTCATTTCGTTATGTACCCAGTAGTCATTCAGGAGCAGGTTGTTCAGTTTCCATGTAGTTGAGCGGTTTTGATTGAATTTCTTAGTCCTGAGTTCTAGTTTGATTGCACTGTGGTCAGAGAGACAGTTTGTTATAATTTCTGTTCTTTTACATTTGCTGAGGAGTGCTTTACTTCCAATTATGTGGTCAATTTTGGAATAAGTGTGATGTGGTGCTGAGAAGAATGTATATTCTGTTGACTTGGGGTGGAGAGTTCTATAGATGTCTATTAGGTCCGCTTGGTGCAGAGATGAGTTCAATTCCTGGATATCCTTGTTAACTTTCTGTCTCGTTGATCTGTCTAATGTTGACAGTGGAGTGTTGAAGTCTCCCATTATTATTGTATGGGAGTCTAAGTCTCTTTGTAAGTCTCTAAGGACTTGCTTTATGAATCTGGGTGCTCCTGTATTAGGTGCATATATATTTAGGATAGTTAGCTCTTCCTGTTGGATTGATCCCTTTACCATTATGTAATGGCCTTCTTTGTCTCTTTTGATCTTTGATGGTTTAAAGTCTGTTTTATCAGAGACTAGGATTGCAACCCCTGCTTTTTTTTGTTCTCCATTTGCTTGGTAGATCTTCCTCCATCCTTTTATTTTGAGCCTATGTATGTCTCTGCATGTGAGATGGGTCTCCTGAATACAGCAGACTGATGGGTCTTGACTCTTTATCCAATTTGCCAGTCTGTTTCTTTTAATTGGAGCATTAAGTCCATTTACATTTAAGGTTAATATTGTTATGTATGAACTTGATCCTGACATTATGATATTAACTGGTTATTTTGCTCGTTAGTTGATGCAGTTTCTTCCTAGCCTCGATGGTCTTTACATTTTGGCATGTTTTTGCAATGGCTGGTACCGGTTGTTCCTTTCCGTGTTTAGGGCTTCCTTCAGGGTCTCTTGTAAGGCAGGCCTGGTGGTGACAAAATCTCTAAGCATTTGCTTATCTGTAAAGGATTTTATTTCTCCTTCACTTATGAAACTTAGTTTGGCTGGATATGAAATTCTGGGTTTAAAATTCTTTTCTTTAAGAATGTTGAATATTGGCCCCTACTCTCTTCTGGCTTGTAGAGTTTCTGCTGAGAGGTCTGCTGTTAGTCTGATGGGCTTCCCTTTGTGGGTAACCCGACCTTTCTCTCTGGCTGCCCTTAAGATTATTTCCTTCATTTCAACTTTGCTGAATATGGCAATTATGTGTCTTGGAGTTGCTCTTCTCGAGGAGTATCTTTGTGGCTTTCTCTGTATTTCCTGAATTTGAATGTTGGCCTGCCCTACTAGGTTGGGGAAGTTCTCCTGGATGATATCCTGAAGAGTGTTTTCCAACTTGGTTCCATTTTCCCCCTCACTTTCAGGCACCCCAATCAGACGTAGATGTGGTCTTTTGACATAATCCCATACTTCTTGCAGGCTTTGTTCATTTCTTTTTCTTCTTTTTTCTTTTGGTTTCTCTTCTCGCTTCATTTCATTCATTTGATCCTCAATCGCTGATACTCTTTCTTCCAGTTGATCGAGTCGGTTACTGAAGCTTGTGCATTTGTCACGTATTTCTCCTGACATGGTTTTCATCTCTGTCATTTCGTTTATGACCTTCTCTGCATTAATTAGTCTAGCTGTCAATTCTTCCACTTTTTTTTCAAGATTTTTAGTTTCTTTGCGCTGGGTACGTAATTCCTCCTTTAGCTCTGAGAGGTTTGATGGACTGAAGCCTTCTTCTCTCATCTCATCAAAATCATTCTCTGACCAGCTTTGATCCGTTGCTGGCGATGGGCTGTGCTCCTTTGCAGGAGGAGATGCGCTCTTATTTTTTGAATTTCCAGCTTTTCTGCCCTGCTTTTTCCCCACCTTTGTGGTTTTATCTGTCACTGGTCTTTGATGATGGTGACGTACTGATGGGGTTTTGATTTAGGTGTCCTTCCTGTTTGATAGGTTTCCTTCTGACAGTCAGGCCCCTCAGCTATAGGTCTGTTGGAGATTGCTTGAGGTCCACTCCAGACCCTGTTTGCCTGGGTATCAGCAGCAGAGGTTGCAGAAGATAGAATATTGCTGAACAGCGAGTGCACCTGTCTGATTCTTGCTTTGGAAGCTTCCTCTCAGGGGTGTACTCCACCCTGTGAGGTGTGGGGTGTCAGACTGCCCCTCGTGGGGGATGTCTCCCAGTTAGGCTACTCAGGGGTCAGTGACCCACTTGAGCAGGCAGACTGCCCCTTCTCAGATCTCAACCTCCGTGTTGGGAGATCCCCTGCTCTCTTCAAAGCTGTCAGACAGAGTCGTTCGCGTTTCACAGGCTTCTCCTCCTTTAGCTGAGCCCTGTCCCCAGAGGCGCAGTCTACAGAGACAGGCAGGTTTCCTTGAGCTGCTGTGAGCTCCACCCAGTTCGAGCTTCCCAGCAGCTTTATTTACCTACTTAAGCCTCAGCAATGGTGAGCGCCCCTCCCCCAGCCTCGCTGCTGCCTTGCGGTTAGATTGCCGCAGACTGCTGTGTTAGCAAGGAGAGAGGCTCCGTGGGCGTGGGACCCTCCCGGCCAGGTGTGGGATACAATCTCCGGTGTGCCGGTGTTACAGCGCAGTATTGTGGTGGGAGTTACCCGATTTTCCAGGTGTTGTGTGTCTCAGTTCCCCTGGCTAGGAAAAGGGACTCCCTTCCCCCTCGCGCTTCCCAGGTGAGGCGATGCCTCGCCCTGCTTCAGCTCTCGCTGGTCGGGCTGCAGCAGCTGACCAGCACCGATTGTCCGGCACTCCCGAGTGAGATGACCCCAGTACCTCAGTTGAAAATGCAGAAATCGCCGGTCTTCTGTGTCGCTCGCGCTGGGAGTTGGAGACTGAAGCTGCTCCTATTCCCATCTTTTTATTATACTATTTGTTTCATGTTTGGCAAATGATGTTAGGAAATAAATTTTTTTTAGAAATAAATACATCGAAAATCTTAAGTTTTAGTTTATTTCATAATTTATTTGATTTCATATTTGTATCTCTTTTCTGTTTCTTTGAGAATCCTTATTTTATAATGACATAAGTATATTATTCATTTGCTTTATCCTACCATAAGTATGTGTGCACATAAGATATACGATAATGTACATGAAAGTTTCAAAATAATGTAAATTAAAAATGTTAGACCATCACCAACTAAAAGGATCCCTTTTTGGTCAAGAGGATCCCAGAAAAATCTTAAAAACTGAATTCCTGTCTAAGACAGGAAGGGAGGTCAGATATATAGAATTATACCCCTTCCCTTTTGGAATTTAGGCAAAACCACCAACCAGCATTAATGTTAAAACAGAGATCATAAGACTAACATAATGGACTTTTTGTGACAATAAGATACCCAATTATAAACAGGACCCAAGGCCATGCCAGACAAGGCTTAAGTCACACACGCTTACAGGTCACTCTGACCCAGTCTATTGGTTAACAGAGTTTCTTATCATAAAAATTCCTTTCTGCTAACTCCAAATTTTTAGACAAAGATTTACTTCTTTACCCAATTGCAAATTGAAGAATTTCTGAATCTATCTATAACCTATAAGCCCCTCCTTCAAAATATCCCACTTTTTCAGACCAAACTAATGTATACCTTCCATGTATTGATTTATGTCTTTGTCTGCAATTCCTGTTTCCCTGAAATGTATAAAACCAAACCCACCACCTAAGGCACATTTTCTCAGGACCCCTTGAAACTGTGTTTCAAGAAGCCATGGTCACTCATACTGGCTTAGAATAAACCTCTCTCAAATATTTTACAGAGGTTGATTTTTCCATTAACAATAACAGTACCAACAAACCAAATACTGAAATAACGACACCAACATTAATACTAGCGTAATACCACTGAATACAATTTCAGTGTTTTTTCAGTGAATTTTTCTTAGGATACAAGGACATAGAGTCAGGATATTATGTTTTGGGATGTAGAGTCAAACTAACATGTTTGAAAAGTATTTGAAATAATTCTTATCCATGCAGGTATGGTACCAACCAATATATACTTAGGTTTGTTTGTTTGTTTGTTTGTTTGTTTGTTTACTTACTTACTATTTTGAGATGGAATCTCGCTCTGTTTCCCAGGCTGGAGTGCAGTGGGCTATCTTGGCTCACTGCAATCTCTGCCTCCTGGGTTCAAGCGATTCTCCTGCCTCAGTCTCCCTGAGGCTGGGATTACAGTCGTGAGCCACCAGGCCCAGCTAATTTTTGTATTTTTAGTAGAGACGAGATTTCGCCATGTTGACCAGGCTGGTCTCAAATTCCTGACTTCAAGTGATCTGCCCACCTCGGCCGCCGAAAGTGCTGGCATTACAGGCATGAGCCACAACACCCGGTCTACTTAAGTTTATTTGTTTCACTCTGTTTTCTAATTTTGGGGATGGTTTGTTCTGTCATCCTTTGGACTTATTATTTTTCTGAAGATATGTGTGACATTTACATGATTCTGAATTCAAAACTAGCTTCCACCCCTGGGTTGTTTTTCCTATTCTCTCTTTTCTTATAAGGGTAAACCATTTTTATTCATTTTTTGCCTTTTATTATTTTGTATTTGAACCCAGGTAGCATGGTGCTTGAGTTTATGGTCTTAAACAAAATGTTAGACTTAAACTGCCTCATTAGAAATTATCAAACCCTTTTTTACAGGAGAGTGAATGTTGTTGAAAATTGCATATATTTATATCCAGTTCTCCTTAACATCTAAACTTGGAAACTATCATTACAGGCCTTTCCATAAGTCCCACCCTCTACCTCCTCCTCCCAAATTTAAAACCTCCAGACAGTAGCTAAAAGCCTTTTTTAAGGCTTTTTGTGTTCCAAAAGCTTATAACCTTAACCCAGATACCTACTTTATAGATTCATAGCATGCAAGCTTTGCAGATATGCTTTTGAAGTTTGCATTTATCAGCCTTTGTGTACCAGCCTTAGTAAATTTCCATGTGACCTGTCTGAACTTCTTGAAGACAGAATGTGAACAAACATTACAAGCTTTTTGTGAAAGAGAATGTAGGTTCCATAAAAAGATTTTTCCTAAATCCTATTATATTTCCTTTAAACATCCCTGTTCATTCTCACAAAATTTCACTACCCCTGGTACTATTTATATCTCTTTCCTTTCCTACTTTTGCTCTCACTATTCCCAGCATTTCTAACTTTGGGCTTCTCAAAAAGTTCATTCCGTTCCCATGGCCCACTCAGCATAATAAAAGCCTGAGAGCTGATGGAATAGCTTTAGATAACAAAAGGGCCAAAGCCAGGGTTGTTAGCAACCTTCTAACCACCTATTGTTCTTTATAAATACCCCTGGGAGTGCTCAGTTTATCCAATTACAGTCAAAATTTTTTATGATATTGGACCTCTTATCTTGGGAATATAGCCTAATGGAGTAATTCAAACTGGTACAATGAGTAATGCACAAAAATGCTTATTGCAAAAATTTTACAATCATGAAAATGTATTATTACATAAACATTCAACAAATGGATGGATAAATGGTGGTGCATATTTACATTAGGCTATTAAGGATTAGTTAAACTATAAAGACATTTTAATAACATCTAAAAATTTGGAGGATGTACTGTTAAATGATAAAGTATAAAAAAATCTGAACAAAAATGACAAAACACTAATAGTGTTGTAGAGGTGAAGGGAATTTTCCCTTCTCCTTTTAAGGTGCATGTTGAAGAGTCAAACTCTGTAAAATTTATTCTGAGTCAAATATGAGTGACCATGGCCCATGACACAGCTGTAGGAGATCCTAAGAACATGTGTCCAAGGTGATTTGGCTTGGTTTTATACATATTAGGGAGATACAAGACATCACTTAATACATGTAAGATGTATTATGTATTTGTTTGGTTTGGAAAGGTGGGACAACTCAAGGCGGGGGTGTGTGGGTGGAGGGGTTGTGTACAGGTCATAGGTGGATTCAAAGATTTTGTGATTGGCAATTGGTTGAAAGAGTTTATCTAAAGACCTAGAATAGACAGAACGGAGTGTTTAACTTAAGGTAAGGAATTGTGGATACCAGGATTCTTATTATTTAGATGAAACTTCCAGGTAGCTGGCTTCAGAGAGAATAGATTGTAAATGTTTCTTATCAGACTTAAAAAGGTGCCAGACTCAGTTGTTCCCTCCTGGATCAGCACAAAGATCTGGAAAATGAAGAGGATTCTATATAAAATGTATACTTTCTTCACAAAAGACAGCTTTGCCGGGCCATTTCAA
The DNA here is from genome assembly GCF_002776525.5 of Piliocolobus tephrosceles. Lineage (NCBI taxonomy): Eukaryota > Metazoa > Chordata > Mammalia > Primates > Cercopithecidae > Piliocolobus > Piliocolobus tephrosceles. The sequence goes on from NC_045435.1 coordinate 112,677,441, forward strand.
AATGGGTCAAAAAATGTATTTTGGGGCAAAATAATTTCTTTTAGGGCCTACTGTCATGTTGGTGTCTTATTGCTACAAAGAGTCTGTTATTGTCACTCTTATGGTCTCTGTTTTAATATTAATGCTGGTCAGCTGTGCCTGAATTCCAAAGGGAGTAAGGTAGAATGAGGCATGGCTGACCACTCATTACTCTCATGGCCTGAACTAGTGTTTGAGGTTAACAAGAATGCCCTTGGCTAAGAGGAGGAGTCTATTCAGTTGGTTGGGGGTGCTTAGAATTTTATTTTTGGTTTACATGTGAGTCTGCTGAAATCAACTCTCAATAGACTAACAGGAGCAAAAAAAAAGCAAGTTTATTATGTGCACAGGGAAATCACAGGGAAGTGATTTCCCAATAAACCCAAGGTTGAGAAGGTTGCATGCCGTTTTTCAGAGGGGAGAGGAAGATGGCAGAATATAGGCAATTTTGAGGAGTACTAAATGAATTTTAGAAAGTTGAATGGGCCCAAAACAAAGAACAGACAATAATGTGTCAATGATTCTTTTAGGAAATTGTATGGGAACTATAAACAGACAATAGCTTGTGACAAAGTTTGTTTAGGTGTGGTGACACTCTTCAGTCTTCCTTCCTGCCATGTAAGTTTAATCTTTCCTGGTTAATGAAATTTCAGGAGGGGATTGAAGGCAATTTTTTTCCTTCTGAAGAAGCTTCAGATAAGGGAACTTCAGAGAGAGTTTCAGCCCTCACTTAGGGAGAGAAACAGGAGAAGGTCAGAAAGTCTTTGGTTCTGAGGATGCTTCTGAAACCTTTTCATTTTCTGTAGTTCAAAGTGCTCAGCATGCCAAAGTACCATACTTTGGGGTATCATTTTTCTGGTCCTCAACAATATTAACAGTAGTAATTTCTGTATATTCAAAGTATTCAAAAATGGATGTATATCACTTTTATTAACAGTACACACACACATATGAACACTAACCACAAGAGTATAAGGCTGTGAGATGGATTCTCAAGCTTTTTATGACTACAAGAGACAGATCTGAAGGACAATGGTCTACCGAGAAAAAAAATGGGACTTATAGAGTGTTACGGTTTGAAGATGTGAACTTCAAAGAAGACCAGTTTCAAATGAAGGCAGACAAAGAAAGTCAAGATGTGGAAAGAATAATGAGAGAGAATAGAGTTGATACCTTGTCACCTCCTGGCCCTATGGTAGCTGGGATATGAGAAAGTAGAACATACACTGGAGAAGTTATAGCGAAATTGGAGTTTTCAGTAGAAAATTCGTTTTACATTAAGATAGCACTTTTGAATCTTTAGTCATTCAAGATTTTTGTCATTTCTACTTTCTATGTATACTACTGATTTCTCATTGTTTTTCTTTAAATCAGTTTCTCCCTTCCTCCCTTTTTTCTTTAATCAAAATACTTCCTTTAGTTTTAACCTACGTGACAATATATGTGCAAACATGACTGATACATATTTTTGAATATACATTAAAATAAAATGCCAAGTATTACAATTTAAATATTTATACATGGGTAGTCTGAAGTCATCTTTGGGAAACATTGCTTTAGAATAAAAATATGAAGATAATTTTCTCTGAAGAGAATGAATATGCAGAAAAAAAAAAAATTGACAGTGGAATGTGACCCCAGAGATCAAAGAAGAAGAGTTTGGAAGGCAGTCAACAATAAGAAGATGAAAGATAGCTTCGATTGAGCAGAATAGATTTTCAAATGAAAGAACCGAGTAATATGCCAGGAAAGTCTGCGTTTTGGGTAGATAAAAAAGCATGGATAAAAGTATCTGATTTATAACCATTCAAGTTTGGCTAAAGTTATCTTGGACAGTGCTAGGTCTAAGAATAGGTAGCATGAACCCTGCAGATATTATGTCCTTAGAGCTTGGTGGGAAATGCCTTTGTGGCTGAATGGTACAATGACTCCAAGTAGCAACTAAGCCCTGAGCTAGTCAAAGGCAATGTCAAACTGTTGGCTAAAATTCTTACTTGTTTCACATTTCCTCTCAAGTTATTTATTTCATAACATAGCTAGGGTCAATATTTTACATGGTCCCAAGAATGTGCAGCTAATTTTGAAATGGAGAGGAGAGGAAGGTTATACCCACCTGGATATCTCAGTTATTTACCAAAAAATGCCAGAGGTTTCTGATTTCTGGTTTTCTATATCCTGAGGTACTATTTTACATATGTGCCTGAAAGATATGGGGAGAAAAAGTAGGAAGAAAATGAGTGATACTCCCCATATTATGTAAAAATTGTCTTTAAAACTGTCAATGATATTTGAATCTGTGACCTAGAGCCCACCTCATTAGGGAACAAACAATTTAATAAATATACTTCCACAGTCCATCAGCCTAAAGAGATAAAAAAGAAATCAATAATGCAGCAAAGAGAGAAACAATAGAAATTCACAATTATTTCTGGCTGAAGCTCTCAATAAATAATTTCAAGAATTGTAATATTGCTCAAATCACTTTCTTTTCTAATATGCTGCCATTTTCATCCTTACTATAGCTTCAATACAAACTTCTTTTCCTCCGTGTGAGTGACTCAAATATGATCACATCTCTGTTTATCACCACCTTAACTCCATCCTTTTCTTTGAATATGGGGTTTCTCTCTTAAAAAGTGGCTGACGCTACCAATGAGTGTTACACTGAGCTACTGTGTGTTTCAGGCTCAAGATACAGCCATTCTCCCCTTAGGCTAATAAATCAGTTCAAGCTACTGAACTGTGACTAAGCCATGTAATGATTTTTCTCAGCGCTGTGAGATGAGACTGTTAACACCCATCTTCATCTAAATGCTATGGCAAAGATGAGGCTGCCTTCCCTCTTTTTGGGGTTGGAATATTTTTACTTTTCTCTCATTCCTATTGCCTTCCGCTGTAATCTTCCTCCCCTAAGGCTCAGAACAAATCCCTGGAATACTTCTCCACCATTTATTTAATTATTCACTTAGTCACCTAACAAATATTTATTTATTGAGCCTCTATTCTGTGTCAACTCCTCTTCTGGTTAATGAACACACAGCAGTCAACAAGAGAGAAAATTCCCTCCTCACAAGAAAATTACATTTCTGTAAGCAAATAAAATAATATTCAGTGATATGAACAAAGTAAAAAATAGTGTCTGCAAATGGTCAATAAATCAGCTATGAGGCTGGGCGCAGTGACTCATGCCTGTAATCTCAGCACTTCGAGAGGCTGAGGCGGGCGGATCACCTGAGGTGGGGAGTTTGAAACCAGCCTGACCAACATAGAGAAACCCCGTCTCTAATAAAAATACAAAATTAGCTAGGCGTGGTGGCGCATGCCTGTAATCTCAGCTACTAGGGAGGCCGAGGCAGGAGAATCGCTTGAACCTGGAAGGCAGAGGTTGTGGTGAGTCGAGATCACGCCATTGTACTCCAGCCTGGGCAACAAGAGCGAAACTCTTGTCTCAAAATAAATAAATTAATTAATTAATTAAATTAAATAAAAATAAATCAGCTATTTTAACTATCTCATTTCTATAATGTTTATTTGTGGCTCTAATCTGTTAAAGTTAACATTCATTTCAATATATGAGTAGATCAAAATATTTGGGACTAGGTGTATTTCTTTTATTTGCCCATGAATTAGATTGGGCTTTTCCCCTCATGTTTCTTCTTGCAGCTGGACAGTGGCATTTATCTTGGTAACCAGAAGTTTCCAACTCCAAGATTACTCTGGAGTCAGTGCTTGCAGGATCTCTCTCTTCTTGTTAGCTCTTTAAGTGCTAGGGTTTCCTTTGTTGCCAAAACTTTCCCTGTTTGTGAGTCACTCACTACTCTGTTACCACTATTTGGCTCTATTGCCTGAGGCCCAGCTTCTTCCACCTTTCTACCCTCAACCTCTTTTGTTTCTGGTTTAAAATTTTCTCTTTTGAATGGCGTTCCATTGAGATACTTTCACCTACGAGCACCTTTTGAAGACATGTTCTAAGATCAGGAAAGGGGTATATAGTACAAGCAATATTATAGTAATTCTCTTCTCCATGCATGCAATTCTATCCTCATTCTCTCCAATGCCTATCTCTTTAAAGAACAGCATAGCTATCTGCGTTAAAGAGCTGGATGGCAAATGTTAACCAGTACTGGTTATGGACTCAAACTGAGTGGATTTCAATTCCATTTCTACAACTTATTAGATATGTACATTTGGGTGGAAAAAGTAAGTTAGCCTTTTTAAACCTCATTTACCTCTTCTGTAAATGGGATATATATGCCCTGGGGAATGTTGAGAACTCCAAGTGGTGGAGAGTAAGCTTTTCTCCAATCTCACTCTCTAACTAGATAACTCCTAGGTGAGAGTAAAGAGAGAAGTAAAGGGGTAGAGTATAGGCATATTCTGCTTTCTGAACAAGAATACATGAGGGCTTGTCTGCTGTTTGTGGCTGAATAGAGTACATAGTTTCCAGGATTTCCAGCAAGACAGAGAAATAGAGAGTATGAATGACCTGAGGAAGTCAACCAGGTGCACAGGAATACAAGAGGGTGATGACACTTTGGTGAATACTGGCATGGATATATTATTCAAAAGCACTTTGGACTGTCCTTCACTGCTTCTGTGCTTTAAGCCAGCATTTGAGTATGTCAGGTATCCATCCAACTTCTAGAGGTAGATTGCCTGTGTTTGGATTTGGACTTTGTCATTTACTGGTTCTGTGACCTTAGACAAATAATTTATTCCCCTTGTACCTCAGTTTCCTGATTTTTAAAATGGAATTTATCACATTCCCTACTTTAAAGAATGATTTTCAGGATCTCTATGGTTCTAATGTTTTGGAATTTTGAACACAAATTCCAAATTTCATGTGTTGGAAACTTAATCTCCAATGCCACAGCATTAGAAGGTGGGGCCTAATGGTAGGTATTTGGGTCATGAGGGCTCCACCCTCATGCATGAATTAATGTTGTTGGGAGTGGGTTGTTACTGTGGGAGTGAGTTTTTTATAAAAGTAGGTTTGACCTCACCTTGGCCTCTTTTGCTATCTCTTGCCATGTGATCACAGCAAGAAGGCCCTCGCTAGATGTGTCCCTTTGATCTGGGCTTTTCAGCCTCCAGAACCATGAGCCAAATATGTTTCTGTTCACTTAAAATTACTCAATATATGCTATTCTATTATAGAAACATAAAATAGACTAAAACAAACATTAAAAGGATAAATATAGCTAAAATGCTTAGAACTGTGGCTATAATGCAGTAAGCACTGTATAAATGTTAGCTACTATGTTAGGGGTCCCGAAGACTACCGTCAAGAATCAGAAAAGCTGTTACCTACACAGTCACAGTTTATTACAGTGAAAGGAAATGGATTAAAATCAGCAGAAGAAAAAGGTGCCTGGGATAAGGTCTAGGAGAAACTAAGTACAAATTTTCTGGTGCCCTCTCCCAGTGGAATTGCATGGATATGTTTAATTATCTCAGAAATGGTGTATGGCAATACATATTGCTATGATTTGAATGCCTTTTTCAAAACTCATGTTGAACTTTAATTGTCATTGTAACAGTATTAAAAGGCGGGGTTTTTGATAGTGATAAGTCATGGGGGCTCTACCCTCATGAATGGACTAATCTCATTATCATGGGAGTGTCTTTGTTATAAATATAAGCTCTCTCTATCTCACATGTTCTCTTGCTTTTCTGCTCTTCCATCATGGAACAATGAGGCAAGAAGACCCTTACCAGATACCAGCATCATGCTGTTGGACTTCTCAGTTTCCAGAGCTGTGAATCAAGTAAACTTGTTCTCCTTACAAATTTCCCAGTCTATGGTATTCTGATATAGCAATAAGAAACAAACAAAGACACATGCAAAGTCTTGCCAACCAGGGAATCTCACCAGGACCATGATGTCCAGGATTTCTATTGGAAATCAGTCATGTATGGATGTAGTACCTGAGTGACCAACCACAGATACTGACTTAGACTACAACATCCCAGAACAAAAAGGGGCATTTACCATAGATCTCATTTTTAGCATAAACTCTCTCATCAAACTGGTACTGTGTTGCTAAATGCCTCAGATATACAAAATGTCTTTTATTAGAAAGAATATTTCCAGGGGTCAGAGTTCTTATCCCAGGAGTTGGACAAGGGCCAGTCTTGAAAAGATATTTGAGAATGTACAGGGTTAGAGCAAGGCAGGCCTGCAAATCACATTTGCACAATAGTTTTCCTGCACAACTGCAATTACTATTATTGCCATAATGTTACCTAGTACTTTGTCTATATCTTGAGGAAAGGGAGAGCCCCAAATGAATTGTTATAAAATTTCTGTCATTCAGGTGGCAGAAAGTTCTAATTAAAAAATGAGTTATAGAAAAGATACAGATTTTTGAATTATGAGCTCCTACACAAACTGTTACTATTACTATTCTAGGATTCCTGATAGGTGGGAGACAATTACCCTAGTTTTTACCTAAGATAAAGAATTCTTTGGAAAACCTTCAGTAACAGGGCTCATATATTTCAAATCCTCCCGTCTCATAGTTGGGAGAAAAGGGAAAGGAGAAGCTTAACCAGCTCTGTGAGTGTGCTCAACTTTCTTCTGCCTGAGAGTCTTTGAACATACTATTCTGTCTCTTTCAAGTTCCCTCTTTGCTTCACTCTCAAAGTGTTGGACTATTTCTTGAGTTTCAGGCCTTGGCTTTAGGGAAACTTCCCCTAACTGTCGTCATCATTGTCTTCTTTTCCTACACCTTGTCTGCTTCATAGCACTCATCACCGTTAGTAATTGTATACTTATTTGTTTTCTTGGTTATTGTCTATCTCTCCCACTAGATTTAAGATCTGCCTGGTAGACAGTCTGTCAACATTTTAATTCTCTTCTCAATAACCAGTGTTCATCATTGCGCCAGACTCAGAGGTTCAATAACTTTGTTCATGGTTTTGTAATAAGATAGGCCATTGCCTCACGTGAATTCATACTACATCAATCCGTTTTTCTTAGATCAGGGACCAAAACGATTAGTTTTGCTTTTTAATCTAATACATTATTATTACATTTGCAGGACTAGACAAGATACGAAAAACAGAATAGGGTGACAGGTGAAGTTTGAGGGAGTTCCTAGCTAAACTGTAGTTAAACAGATATAAAAGGCAGTGTTTTCCCATATAGAATAACTATTTTACTTCCAATGATGTAAAAACAATGTCTAAATTTTAAAAAAAGTAAATTGATAAAGGTATAATAAAACAATGTGGAGGGTGGAGCAAGATGGCCGAATAGGAACAGCTCCAGTCACCAACTCCGGGCGCGAGCGACACAGAAGACTGGTGATTTCTGCATTTTCAATGGAGGTACTGTGGTCATCTCACTGGGGAGTGCCGGACAATCGGTGCTGGTCAGCTCCTGCAGCCCGACCAGCGAGAGCTGAAGCAGGGTGAGGCATTGCCTCACCTGGGAAGCGCAAGGGGGAAGGGAATCCCTTTTCCTAGACAGGCGAACTGAGACACACAACACCTGGAAAATCGGGTAATTCCCACCCCAATACTGCGCTTTAAGCAAACAGGCACACGAGGAGATTATACCCACACCTGGCCAGGAGGGTCCCACGGCCACGGAGCCTCCCTCATTGCTAGCACCGCAGTCTGCAATCTAACCGCAAGGCAGCAGCGAGGCTGGGGGAGGGGCGCCCACCATTGCTGAGGCTTAAGTAGGTAAACAAAGCCGCTGGGAAGCTGGAACTGGGTGGAGCTCACAGCAGCTCAAGGAAAACTGCCTGTCTCTGTAGACTCCACCTCTGGGGACAGGGCACAGCTAAAAAACAACAGGGGAAGCACCAGAGGCCTGTGCAGACCCGAACGACTCTGTCTGACAGCTTTGAAGAGAGCAGTGGATCTCCCAACACAGAGGTTGAGATCTGAGAACGGACAGACTGCCTGCTCAACTGGGGCCCTGACCCCTGAGTAGCCTAACTGGGAGACATCCCCCACTAGGGGCAGTCTGACACCCCACACTTCACAGGGTGGAGTACACCCCTGAGAGGAAGCTTCCAAAGCAAGAATCAGACAGGTGCACTCGCTGTTCAGCAATATTCTATCTTCTGCAAACTCTGCTGCTGATACCCAGGCAAACAGGGTCTGGAGTGGACCTCAAGCAATCTCCAACACACCTACAGCTGAAGGTCCTGACTATTAGAAGAAAAACTACCAAAAGGAAGAACACCTATACCAAAACCCCATCAGTACGTCACCATCATCAAAGACCAGAGGCAGATAAAACCACAAAGAAGGGGAAGAAGCAGGGCAGAAAAGCTGGAAATAAAAAATAAGAGCGCATCTCCCCCTGCAAAGGAGCGCAGCTCATCGCCAGCAATGGATCAAAGTGGTCAGAGAATGACTTTGACGAGATGAGAGAAGAAGGCTTCAGTCCATCAAACTTCTACGAGCTAAAGGAGGAATTACGTACCCAGTGCAAAGAAACTAAAAATCTTGAAAAAAGAGTGGAAGAATTTATAGCTAGATTAATTAATGCAGAGAAGGTCATAAATGAAATGACAGAGATGAAAACAATGACACGAGAAAAACGTGACAAATCCACAAGCTTCAGTAACTGACTTGATCAACTGGAAGAAAGAGTATCAGCGAATGAGGATCAAATGAATGAAATGAAGCGAGAAGAGAAACCAAAAGAAAAAAGAAGAAAAAGAAATGAACAAAGCCTGCAAGAAGTATGGGATTATGTCAAAAGACCACATCTACGTCTGATTGGGGTGCCTGAAAGTGAGGGGGAAAATGGAACCAAGTTGGAAAACACTCTTCAGGATATCATCCAGGAGAACTTCCCCAACCTAGTAGGGCAGGCCAACATTCAAATTCAGGAAATACAGAGAA
>NC_045435.1:112686336-112713831 GCF_002776525.5 Piliocolobus tephrosceles
TTCAGGAGACCCATCTCACATGCAGAGACATACATAGGCTCAAAATAAAGGGATGGAGGAAGATCTACCAAGCAAATGGAGAACACAAAAAAGCAGGGGTTGCAATCCTAGTCTCTGATAAAACAGACTTTAAACCATCAAAGATCAAAAGAGACAAAGAAGGCCACTACATAATGGTAAAGGGATCAATTCAACAGGAAGAGCTAACTATCCTAAATATATATGCACCCAATACAGGAGCACCCAGATTCATAAAGCAAGTCCTTAGAGACTTACAAAGAGACTTAGACTCCCATACAATAATAATGGGAGACTTCAACACTCCACTGTCAACATTAGACAGATCATGGAGACAGAAAGTTAACAAGGATACCCAGGAATTGAACTCATCTCTGCACCAAGCGGACCTAATAGACATCTATAGAACTCTCCACCCCAAATCAACAGAACATACATTCTTTTCAGCATCACATCGCACTTATTCCAAAATTGACCACATAATTGGAAGTAAAGCACTCCTTAGCAAATGTAAAAGGACAGAAATTATAACAAACTGTCTCTCAGACCACAGTGCAATCAAACTAGAACTGAGGACTAAGAAACTCAATCAAAACTGCTCAACTACGTGGAAACTGAACAACCTGCTCCTGAATGACTACTGGGTACATAACGAAATGAAGGCAGAAATAAAGATGTTCTTTGAAACCAATGAGAACAAAGATACAACATACCAGAATCTCTGGGACACATTTAAAGCAGTGTCTACAGGGAAATTTATAGCACTAAATGCCCACAAGAGAAAGCTGGAAAGATCTAAAATTGACACTCTAACATCAAATTAAAAGAACTGGAGAAGCAAGAGCAAACACATTCAAAAGCTAGCAGAAGGCAAGAAATAACTAAGATCAGAGCAGAACTGAAGGAGATAGAGACACATAAAACCCTCCAAAAAATCAATGAATCCAGGAGTTGGTTTTTTGAAAAAATCAACAAAATTGACAGACTGCTAGCAAGACTAGTAAAGAAGAAAAGAGAGAGGAATCAATTAGATGCAATAAAAAACGATAAAGGGGATATCACCACGGACCCCACAGAAATACAAACTACCATCAGAGAATACTATAAACACCTCTCCGCAAATCAACTAGAAAATCTAGAAGAAATGGATAATTTCCTGGACACTTACACTCTTCCAAGACTAAACCAGGAAGAAGTTGAATCCCTGAATAGACTAATAGCAGGCTCTGAAATTGAGGCAATAATTAATAGCCTACCAACCAAAAAAAAGTCCAGGACCAGATGGATTCACAGCTGAATTCTACCAGAGGTACAAAGAGGAGCTGGTACCATTCCTTCTGAAACTATTCCAATCAATTGAAAAAGAGGGAATCCTCCCCAACTCATTTTATGAGGCCAGCATCATCCTGATACCAAAGCCTGGCAGAGACACAACAATAAAAGAGAATTTTAGACCAATCTCCCTGATGAACATCGATGCAAAAATCCTCAATAAAATACTGGCAAACCGGATTCAGCAGCACATCAAAAAGCTTATCCACCATGATCAAGTGGGCTTCATCCCTGGGATGCAAGCCTGGTTCAACATTTGCAAATCAATAAACGTAATCCAGCATATAAACAGAACCAAAGACAAGAACCACATGATTATCTCAATAGATGCAGAAAAGGCTTTTGACAAAATTCAACAGCCCTTCATGCTAAAAACACTCAATAAATTCGTTATTGATGGAACGTACCTCAAAATAATAAGAGCTATTTATGACAAACCCACAGCCAATATCATACTGAATGGGCAAAAACTGGAAAAATTCCCTTTGAAAACTGGTACAAGACAGGAATGCCCTGTCTCATCACTCCTATTCAACATAATGTTGGAAGTTCTGGCTAGGGCAATCAGGCAAGAGAAAGAAATAAAGGGTATCCAGTTAGGAAAAGAAGAAGTCAAATTGTCCCTGTTTGCAGATGACATGATTGTATATTTAGAAAACCCCATTGTCTCAGCCCAAAATCTCCTTAAGCTCATAAGCAACTTCAGCAAAGTCTCAGGATACAAAATTAATGTGCAAAAATCACAAGCATTCTTATACACCAGTAACAGACAAACAGAGAGCCAAATCATGAATGAACTTCCATTCACAATTGCTCCAAAGAGAGTAAAATACCTTGGAATCCAACTTACAAGGGATGTAAAGGACCTCTTCAAGGAGAACTACAAACCACTGCTCAGTGAAATAAAAGAGGACACTAACAAATGAAAGAACATAACATGCTCATGGATAGGAAGAATCAATATCGTGAAAATGACCATACTGCCCAAGGTTATTTATAGATTCAATGCCATCCCCATCAAGTTACCAATGAGTTTCTTCACAGAATTGGAAAAAACGGCTTTAAAGTTCATATGGAACCAACAAAGTGCCTGCATTGCCAAGACAATCCTAAGTCAAAAGAACAAAGCTGGAGGCATCATGCTACCTGACTTCAAACTATACTACAACGCTACAGTAACCAAAACAGCATGGTACTGGTACCAAAACAGAGATATAGACCAATGGAACAGAACAGAGTCCTCAGAAATAATACCACACATCTACAGCCGTCTGATCTTTGACAAACCTGAGAGAAACAAGAAATGGGGAAAGGACTCCCTATTTAATAAATGGTGCTGGGAAAATTGGCTAGCCATAAGTAGAAAGCTGAAACTGGATCCTTTCCTTACTCCTTATACGAAAATTAATTCAAGATGGATTAGAGACTTAAATGTTAGACCTAATACCCTAAAAACCCTAGAAGAAAACCTAGGTAGTACCATTCAGGACATAGGCATGGGCAAGGACTTCATGTCTAAAACACCAAAAGCAACGGCAGCAAAAGCCAAAATTGACAAATGGGACATGATTAAACTAAAGAGCTTCTGCACAGCAAAAGAAACTACCATCAGAGTGAACAGGCAACCTACAGAATGGGAGAAAATTTTTGCAATCTACTCATCTGACAAAGGGCTAATATCCAGAATCTACAAAGAACTCAAACAAATTTACAAGAAAAAAACAAACACCCCCATCAAAAAGTGAGCAAAAGATATGAACAAACTTTTCTCAAAAGAAGACATTCATACAGCCAATAGACACATGAAAAAATGCTCATCATCACTCGCCATCAGAGAAATGCAAATCAAAACCACAATGAGATACCATCTCACACCAGTTAGAATGGCAATCATTAAAAAGTCAGGAAACAACAGGTGCTGGAGAGGATGTGGAGAAATAGGAACACTTTTACACTGTTGGTGGGATTGTAAACTAGTTCAACCATTATGGAAAACAGTATGGCGATTCCTCAAGGATCTAGATCTAGATGTACCATATGACCCAGCCATCCCACTACTGGGTATATACCCAAAGGATTATAAATCATGCTGCTATAAAGACACATGCGCACGTATGTTTATTGCGGCACTATTCACAATAGCAAAGACTTGGAATCAACCCAAATGTCCATCTGTGACAGACTGGATTAAGAAAATGTGACACATATACGCCATGGAATATTATGCAGCCATAAAAAATGATGAGTTTGCATCCTTTGTAGGGACATGGATGCAGCTGGAAACCATCATTCTTAGCAAACTATCACAAGAACAGAAAACCAAACACCGCATGTTCTTACTCATAGGTGGGAACCGATCAATGACATCACTTGGACTCGGGAAGGGGAACATATTTGTTCATATTTGAACTATCAATCACACATCGGGGCCTATCATGGGGAGGGGAGAGGGGGGAGGGATTGCATTGGGAGTTATACCTGATATAAATGACGAATTGGTGGGTGCTGACGAGTTTATGGGTGCAGCACACCAACATGGCACAAGTATACATATGTAAGAAACCTGCACGTTATGCACATGTACCCTAGAACTTAAAGTATAATAAAAAAAAAAAAAAAAAAAAAAGCAATGTTTGGCTGAAAATTTAATAAGTTTGTGCACAGAGCATTTTTAAGTCAGAATAATTTTACATTCCATAAACTGGGCTATCTAGTTGAATGTTTAACTTAACAATGTTTTTATCAAGTTAATGCACTTTTATACACATGCGCGTTGGTACACTATTAATTTTCCCTTGATGTTTTTATTCCATAATGAAAACTGGGGCATGTGTACTAGGTAAGGATGAAAGAAAAGCCATGGAGGGAAAATTAGTTATGCTTTTGTGTTCTTGTTATCTGTATCTCTTAGAATACTTTTACTCTTCACTTTCACTATCAAATACAAGTAAACATTATTGGTGAAAATATTAATTTGTATTTAAATGTCCAAATTTATCCTCTCCTTAATTTATCAAATAATTCACTATGATATAAGCTACAAAATGTTAACAGGAATTCCTGACTGTGATTCTTGGATAACAAGAGAATATTTTCCATTGAAATATCATACAGTGGATCTTTTTGTCACTTTCTGTTCTCTTTATGGGAACAAAGGACTAAATAGCAGTTGCAGTCCTAGGTCACACCAGCAGCACCTCCCTAAGAATTCCTGTTACACAATGGTGGCTTTGTACCCACAGCTCTGGAAGGGTAGAAAACAATCTGAATGTGTGTTTAGAAGTCAAGGATAAATACATCTATCATTTTCATAACAATGATATTTCATGAAAACTCTCATATTAAACAATTTTTCCTTTAGTTTAAATGAGAAAATTTATTATGTGTTCCATCTCATCCCAAGGTAACCAAAGATGCTTACAAATAGGAATGCACCGCTGGGCGCAGTGGCACATGCCTGTAATCCCAGCACTTTGGGAGGCCAAAGGGGGCGGATCATGAGGTCAGGAGATCAAGACTATCCTGGCCAACATGGTGAAACTCCATTGCTACTAAAAATATAAAAATTAGCTGGGCGTGGTGGCACGTGCCTGTATTCTCAGCTACTGGGGAGTCTGAGGCAAGAGAATTGCTTAAACCGGGGAGTCAGAGGTTTCAGTGAGCTGAGATTGCGCCACAGCACTCCAGCCTGGTGACAGAGCGAGACTTTGTCTCAAAAAAAAAAAAAAAGAAAAAAGAAAAAAGAAAAAAGAAAAGAAAAAAAAAAAAGAAAAACATGTAAATTAAACAAGTTAATAACAGTAACAATATAAAATTCAAAAGCAAAAATAGTTTGTACCTAAATGCAATTCACTAAGGTTTATTGTATCTGCCAAAGGAGAGAAAGAAAACTTGATCGAATAGTAGGAGAGTGCAAAAAAAATAATTATTTAGGGGGTGCATACCATTTTTTAAAACCGTTTTTCATAGTTTTCCTTGAAGAGATCCTTCATTTCCCTTGTTAGCTGTATTACTAGGTATTTTATTATTTCTGTGGCAATCGCAAATGGGAATTCATTCATGATTCGGTTCTCAGCTTCCCTGTTGTTGGCGTATAGGAATGCTTACAATTTTTGGACGTTGATTTTGTATCCCGAGACTTTGCTGAAGTTGCTTATCAGTTGAAGAAGCTTTTGGGCTGAGATGATGGGGTTTTCTACATATAGGATCATGCTATCTGCAAACTAAGGTAGTTTGACTTCCTCTCTTCCTATCTAAATACGCTTTATTTCTTTCTCTTGCCTGATTGCCCCCGCCAGAACTTCCAATACTATGTTGGATAGGAGTGGTAAGAGAAGAAAACTTTATGTTGTGCTGGTTTTCAAGGGGTATGCTTCCAGTGCCCATTCAGTATGATATTGGCTGTAGCTTTTCATATATGGCTTTTATTATTTTGACGTATGTTTCTTCAATACCTAGTGTATTGAGAGTTTTTAACATGAAGGGATGTTGAATTTTATCGAAGGCCTTTTCTGCATCTGTTGAGATAATCAAGTCATTTTTGTCTTTAGTTCTGTTAATGTGATGAATCACATTACTGATTTGCATATGTTGAACCAACCTTGCATCCTGAGGATGAAGCCTACTTGATGGTGGTGGATAAGCTTTTTGATGTGCTGCTGGATTTGGCTTTCTCTATTTTGTTGAGGATTTTTGCATCAATGTTCATCAAGAATATTGGCTTGAAGTTTTCTTTTATTGTTGTATCTCTGCCAGGTTTTGGTATCAGTATGATGCTGGCTTCATACAATGACTTAGAGAGGAGTCCCTACTTCTCAATTGTTTGGCATAATTTCAGTAGAAATTGTGCCAGCTCTTCTTTGTACCTCTGGTAGAATTCAATGTGAATTTGTCTGGTCCTGGGCTTTTTTGAGTTGGTACACTATTGATTACTGCCTCAACTTCAGAACTAATTATTATTAGTGTAGTTAGGGATTCAGTTTCTTCCTGATTCAATTTTGGGAGGGTGTACATATCTAGAAATTTATCTACTTCTTCAAGATGTTCTAGTTTATGTGCATAGAGATGTTTGTGGGATCCTCTTCATGGTTGTTTGTGTTTCTGTGGGGTCAGTGGTGATATCCCCCTTATCATTTCTGATTGTGTTTATTTGAATATTCTCTCTTTTTTCTTCATTAGTCTAGCTAGTAGTCTATCTATTTTATTAAGAATTAAAAAAACAGCTCCTGAATTTGTTGATTTTTTGAAAGGATTTTTATGTCTCTACCTCCTTCAGTTCAGCTGTGATCTTGGTTATTTCTTGTCTTCTGCTAGCTTTAGGGTTTATTTGCTCTTGGTTCTTTAGTTCTTTTAGTTGTGATGTTAGTTTGTTAACTTGAGATCTTTCTAGCTTTCTGATGTGGGCAGTTAGTGCTATAAGTTTTCCTCTGAACACTGTGTTAGTTGTGTCCTGGAGATTCTAGCACATTGTATCTTTGTTCTCATTAGTTCCGAAGAACCTCTTGGTTTCTGCCTTAATTTCATTATTTACCCAAGAGTCATTCAGGAGCAGGTTGTTTAATTTCCATGTAGTTGTGTGGTTTTGAGTGAATTTCTTAATCTTGAGTTCTAATTGATTGTGTTGTGGTCTGAGAGGCTATTTGTTATGATTTCTGTTCTTTTGCATTTGCTGAGAAGTGTTTTACTTCTGATTATGTGGTCAATTTTAGAGTAAGTGCCAGGTGGTGATGAGAAGAATGTATATTCTGTTGTTTTGGGGTGGAGAGTTCTGTAGGTATATATAAAGTCCACTTGACCTGGAGCTGAGTTCATGTCCTAAATATCTTTGTTAATTTTCTGTCTTGATGATCTGTCTAATATTGTCAGTGGATTGTTAAATTCTCCCTCTATTATTGTGTGGGAGTCTAAATCTCTTTAATGGTCTGTAAGAACTTTATTTATAAATCTGGATACTCCAGTATTGAGTGCATATACATTTAGGATAGTTAGATCTTCTTGTTGAATTGAACCCTTTACCACTATGCAATGCCCTTCTTTGTCTATTTTGATATTGTTGGTTTAAAGTTTGTTTTGTCAGAGATGACATACACAAATGGAAAAACATTCCATGCTCATGGATAGGAAAAATCAATCTTGTGAAAATGGCCATACTGCCCAAAGCATTATATAAATTCAATGCTGTTCCCATTAAACTACCATGGACATTCTTCACATAATTAGAAAAAACTATTTTAAAATTCATATGGAACCAAAAAAGAATTCAAATAGCCAAGACAATCTTAAACAAAAAAAAAAAGAAAAACAAACCTGGAGGCATCACATTACCTGACTTCAAACTATACTACAAGGCAACAGTAACCAAAACAGCATGGTACTGGTACAAGAATAGACACATAGACCAATGGAACATAATAGAGAACCCAGAAATAAGATCACACAGTTACAACCATATGATCTTTGACAAACCTGACAAAAAAAAAGCAATAGGGAGAGGATTTCCTATTTAATAAATGATGCTAGGAGAACTGGCTAGCCATATGTAGAAAACTGAAATTGGACCCCTTCCTTACACCATACACAAAAATCAACTCAAGATAGATTAAAGAGTTAAATGTAAAACCAAAGTATAAAAACCCTAGAAGTAAATCTAGGCAATATCATTCAGGCCATGGGCACAGGCTAAGATTTCATGATGAAAACACCAAAAGCAATTGCAACAAAAGCAAAAGTTGACAAATGGGATCCAAAACTAAACAGCTTCTGCACAGCAAAAGAAACTATCACAAGAGTGAACAAATTACAGAATGGAAGAAAATGTTTGCAATCTATGGGTCTGAAAAAGTTCTAGTATCCAGAATCGACAAGGAACTTAAACTTACAAGAAAAAACAAACAACCCATTATAAAGTGGGGAAAGGACAGGAACAGACAGATCTCAAAAGAAGACATACATGAAGCCAACAAACATATGAAAAAAAGCTCAACATCACCAATCATTAGAAAAATGAAAATCAAAACCACGATGAGATATTATCTCACACCAGTCAGAATGGCAATTATTAGAAAGTCGAAAAACAACAGTTGCTGGCAAGGTTGTGGAGGAAAAGGAGTGCTTTTACACTGTTGGTGGGAGTGTAAATTAGTGCAACCATTGTGGAAGACAGTGTGGCAATTCCTCAAAGATGTAGAGGCAGAAATACCATTTGACCCAGCAATCCCATTACTGTATATATATCCAAAGAAATATAAATCCCATTACTGGGTATATACCCAAAGAAATATAAATTTATATAAATTATTTTATATAGATTTCATTTATATAAATTATTTTTTATAGATTTCATTTACATAAATGAAATATAGATATACCCAAATCTAACAATGTGGGACAATTCTTGGTTGTGTAGGACACCTACAGCCCTGACTTTGACCCAGTGAATACTGGTAACTTCTACAAATTATGGGACAAACTACTTCCTCTGCCACTTCCCCCACAGTTCCAAAACATTCCCTAGAGGACAGTACTGCTTTCATGAAAAACCAATGATTTTATCCACAAATTGCCATTAAGAGCAGTAGTAATTAGATAGACAAGATATTATCAAGAGAAGAAAAAATGCCAAAATAGTATAAGTAAATTATGTGGATTAATAGATCTCTGATCACCATTTTCCCTCACTACTAAGAAGAAACAATAAGAAACACTCTACTTTGTACATAGACATTGTCTTGGAGAGGTGTTTGGAACGGTAACACGTGTCTGAGAAGCTAGAAATTTTACCGATAAAAAATGAGACCTAATGATATTGTTTACATTGTTACATAGGACTGAAGTTACTGTATTGGACTGATTTACTTTTGCCGCTACACATTAGGTGAGGACTTTTGTTTCATACACCTCAGCTCCCCCGAAAAAATAGTTATTAAAAGTTGAAATGTCCCAGGGAATAACACAAAGGCAAATTACTGTATAGAGGCTTCCTGTGACTTTAGGAGCACAGTTTTCATGGAGTTATGTGTTGCCATGGGAGATGTGCTTGGGAGATGAGGATATGGAGCCAAGCAAGCCTGACTGTGAAAAGTGGAAAAATAATAGCATACTAGCTAGTGAGAGCTAAGAAGCAGGGAAGTATATTTTGTTTTTGAAGATGGGAAAAACGTAGACATTTTTATATGCTAAGGGGAAGGAATCAGTAGAAAGGAAATAATTGAGATAATGAAGAATTGAGCTCATCATTGAAGAGTACATTCCTTGGACACATGGTATGATGAGATAAGAAGCTATGATGATGAAAATTTCCTTGGATCACAAAAGGGAGCAGACATGGGAACCAAACAAAAATATTTAGGAATTTGAAATCAACTAAAGGAAAAAGCTTGGGAATTTCCAGCACATTTAATCATCAGATTTGAATTACATGTTGAGTAGATACTCAGTAGGTTTACTAACATAGTTTCAAGTAATTCTTCATACTTGAATTGATTTAATTGAACTTTTAAATTATATCACTTATAAATAAAATAGCATAAATCATAAAAGTACAGCTCATTTTATTTTTAGAAACTGAACAAATGGTCAAGAGACAGAATGCTACTGGCACCCCAGAAGTTTCCTTTTGCCCTATCCTAGTCACAACCTGCCCCCAAGGACAATCATTAAATGACTGCTAACCCATATATTAGTTTTGCATGTTTTTGAACTTTACAAAACTCATGGAATCATAAAATACATACTCTATTTTAAGTGACTTCTGCTCAACACGTTTATGGGATTTGTTGTGTGTAGTTATATTTTTTTTTCTTCATTTTCTTGCTGCATAGTATACCACTGTCCATACTTACACCTAATGTATTTATTCATTCTACTGTTGATTGGCTGGCATTTGGGTAGCTTCCAGTTTGGGATATTACAAGTTCCACCACTATGAACATTTTAGTTCTTTTTTTTTTTTTTTTTTTTGGTTTACAAATTTACACATTTCCATTCAATCTACACTTAAAATGGAAATGGAGGGTAATTAGGCTTTTCTAAAATATTTTTTAGAGACAGGGTCTTGCCATGTTGCCCAGGCTGGCCTCAAATGATCCACTTACCTCAGCCTCCCAAATAAGTGTGACTACAGTGGCATACCATCATTCTGGCATTTTGTTTTGTTTTGTTTTGTTTTTTTTTTAACTGCCAAAATTTGCTGATTCATTTTACTAACATGGAGAAACAATGACATCTGGTGCATGAAATAATAAATTTCAGGTCTTAGTGTATATTTGAAATTCAAGGAATCTACTCTTAAAGGTAGTCTGGGTATTATAAGAATCCATACATAGAATGAGTTTATAGTCTGTTTCTACTATTAAAATTAATCTAAATTTTTTTTTTTCACTTTGAACACATAAAGAATTTGGGAATTTTAAATCTTTTCACATTTATAGAGACAGGGTTTTGCTATGTTGCCCAGGCTGGTCTCAAACTCCTAGTCTCAAAATACCCACCAGCCTTGGTCTCCCAAAGTGCTAGGATTACAGGTATGAGCCACTGCACCCAGCCCAGAATTTGGTGTATGAGTCAGCGTTCTCTAGAGGCATAGAACTAATAGGAGAGATATATATATATATGTATAGGAGTTTATTAAGTATTAACTCACACCATCACAAGGTCAAGCAATAGGCCATCTGCAAGCTGAGGAGCAAGTAAAGCCAGTTCGAGTCTCAAAACTGAGGAACTTGGAGTCCAATGTTTGAGGATAGGAAGCACCCAGCACGGGACAAAGATGTAGGCTGAGAGCTAGGCCAGTCTAGTCTTTTCACATTTTTCTGCCTACTTTATATTCTAGCTGTGCCGGCAGCTGATTAGATGGTGCCCACCCAGATTAAGGATGGGTTTACCTTCCCCAGCCCACTGACTCAAATGTTAATCTCCTTTGGCAACACCTTCACAGACACACTCAGAATCAATACTTTGTATCCTTCAATCCAGTCAAGTTGACGCTCAGTATCAACTATCCCAAGTCCACCCCTTGTTAACTTGAACCCATACACATCTCCTGAGATCATACACAATCTTTAAATAGAGGCAATAATGTCATAATTATGCCTAACATAGCACAAGTATCCTTTATACAACCGGAAATGCACTAATCCCCAGCCCCAATGCTATTACATAAAGTTAACGATACTTAAATGCTGATATGAAGTCAATAATCTTATGTAACGTGACAAAGGAAAAAGGAAATAAAATATATTTTCTTAATATAAATGTATATATGCACAAACGTGTTTTTAACAAAAGAAGGAGGAAATGCTCATGACAATTACAGTCCTCATTTCCGCAGCTGGTCATGTGGTTGTAGCTGATACTGATGATTACCTTCATCAGTATACTACCCATTCTGTATTCCCTTTGTCTTCAGCAAGCACCTCAGCAGGTCATGGTTTTTCTTCTGGCAGAGTGACCCAAACTTTCATTCATGAAGGGTCTGGGTCATTTGTAGTCCTGCCTGGATTAGGCTGTTGTAATTTCCCATTTACCTCAATCACATGGCATGATAATACTAAGAGACACCCTAATGGATCTCCTGTATTCCATGCATACTCTTCCTTACCTCCATTGTGGAGTAGTAGACTGACTTCATCTTGATAGTCCAGGTTAATCACCCCAGCTGACACTGTAACTCCCTTCTTAGCCTGTTGACTTAAAAGTAGGAGGATCCCAAAGTGTTCAGGTGGCAATCTTAACTTCCAGTTTAATGGAATCATTGTTATGTCACCTGGTCGTAGCATTCCTGCCTCTGGAATTAAGACTTCTAGGCCAGAAGAATGTAATGCGTTGGGAATAGGAAGCAAACATTTTCCTAGTGAATCATTAGGGGTGATGGTGCCACTTCCACTTCCACCCCTTGATTCCTAGACCTGTGAATTCTGGCTATGAGAGAAATAGTGCCATATATAGGATGTTGATTCCAAACACACACTACCTTCTGGAGAACTTTGCCCCAGTTCTGCAAAGAATTGTCACTGAGTTGGCTTTGTAATTGTGATTTCAAAAGGCCATTCCACCCTTCTATCAATCCAGCTGCTTTGGGATGATGTGGAACATGGTAAGACCAGTGAATTCCATGATCATGAGCCCACTGCTGCACTTCTTTAACCATAAAGTGAGTGTCTTGGTCAGAGACAATTCTGTGTGGAATACCATGATGTGGATGAGGCATTCCATATGTCCATGGATGGTAGTCTTGGCAGAAGTATTGTGTACAGGATAGGAAAACTCATATCCTGAGTAAGTGTCTATTCCAGTGAGGAAAAACGTCTGCCCTTTCCATGATGGAAGAGATCCAATATAATCAACATGCCACTAGATAGCTGGCTGATCACCCCTAGGAATGGTGCCACATCGAGGGCTCAGTCTTGGTCTCTGCTGCTGGCAAATTGGGCACTCAGCAGTGGCCATAGGCAGGTCAGTCTTGGTGAATGGAAGTCCATGTTTCTGAGCCCATGCTTAATTTCTATCCTTGCCACCATGGCCACTTTGTTCATGGGCCAATTGGGCAATGCCAGGAATGGTTGAGAAAAGAGGCTGAGTGGTATCCACACAGTGGGTTGTCCAATCCACTGGATTATTAAAATTCTCCTCTGCTGAGGTCACCCGTTGGTGAGCACTCACATGGGATACAAATATCTTCATGGTTTTTGACCATTCAGAGAGGTCCGTCCACATGCCTCTTCCCCAAATTTCTTTGTCACCAATTTTCCAATCATGCTTCTTCCAAGTCATTGACAATCCAGCCGAACCATTGGCTATAGCCCATGAATCAGTATATATTTGCACATCTGGCCATTTCTCCTTCAAGCAAAGTGCACCACCAGATGCACTGCTCCAAGTTTTGGCCACTGGGAAAATTTCCCTTCACCGCTGTCCTCAGGGATGTCCTCAAAAGGGGCTCTAGTGTTGCAGCTGTCTACTTTCGGGTGGTAGACATATCGTGCAGACCCATCTGTGAACAAGGCCCTAGTCTTCTCTTCCTTTGTCAACTGATCATAAGGAAGTCCCCATGAGGCCATCGTCGCAGGCTAGGGGAGAGAAGGTAGGTGGCAGGAATGGAGACCATGGGCATTTGAGCCACTTCCTCTGGTAACTTACTTGTGCCTTCAGGACCTGCTTGAGACCCATCATGTATATACCGCTTCCGTTTGATGATAGAATGCTGCTGTGTATGACCCACTTTATGGCTAGATGGGCCAGAAAGCACCCAGTTCATTATAGGCAGTTCAGGTCACACGGTGACTTGATAACCCATAGTCAAATGTTCAGTTTCCGGCAAAGCCCAGTAACAGGCCAAGAGCTGTCTCTCAAAAGGAAAGTGGTTATCTGCAGAAGACAGCAGAGCCTTGCTTCAAAATCCTAGAGGCCTTTACTGTGATTCTCCTATGGAAGCCTGCCGAAGGCTCCAAAAAGAATCCTTATCTGTCACTGACACCTCAAGCATCATTGGATCTGCTGGGTCATGTGGCTCAAGTGGCAGAGCAGCTTGCACAGCAGCCTGTACCTGTTGCTGAGTCTTCTCCTGTTCTGGACCACACTAAAAACTGGCAGCCTTTCGGGTTAGTTGATAAATGGACTGGAGTAACACACCCAAATGAGGAAATGTGTTATCTTGAAAATCCAAATAGGCCTACTAGATGTCATGCCTCTTTCTTGGTTGTAGGAGGGGCCAAATGCAGCAACTTATCCTTCACCTGGGAAGGAATATCTTGATAGGCCCCACACCACTGGACCCCTAGGAATTTTACTGAGGGAGAAGTTCCCGGAATTTCAGTCGGATTTATTTCTCATCCTCTGGCATGCAAATGTCTCACCTGTCCAGTGTTTGTGCTACTTCTTACTCACTGGATGCAATCAGCATAATGTCATCAGTGTAATGCACCAGTGAGATATCTTGCAGAGGGAAAAGCAATCAAGGTCTCTCTGAATAAGATTATGACACAAAGCCAGATAATTGATATACCCCTGAGGTAGGACAGTAAAGATATATTGCTGGCCTTGCCAGCTGAAGGTAAATTGCTTCTGGTGGGGCTTATGGACAGGAATGGAGAAAAAGGCATTTGCCAAGTCAGTGGCTGCATACCAGGTACCAGGACGTGTGTTAATTTCCTCAGGCAATGAAACCACATCTGGTACAGCAGCTGCAATTGGAGCTACCACTTGGTTAAGCTTACAATAATGCCTGTCATTCTTCAAGATCCATCTTCTGCACAGGCCAAATGGGAGAGTTGAATGGAGATGTGGTGGAAATCACCACCCCTGCATCTTTCAAGTCCTTAATGGTGACACTAATCTCCAGAATCCCTCCAGGGATGCAATATTGTTTTTGATTTACCATTTTTCTAGATACAGCCAGCTCTAATGACTTCTATTTGGCCTTTCCCACTAGAATAGCCCTCATCTTACCAGTCAGGGAGCCAATGTGGAGGTTCTGCCAGTTGTTTAGCATGTCTATGCCAATTATGCATTCTGGCCCTGGGGAAATGACCACAGGATGATTCCAGCCCCCGCTGGTCCTACTGTAAGTCTGACCTGAGCTAAAACTCCATTAATTACTTGACCTCAGAAGCCCCTGCTTTAACTGGAGCACTACAGTGACATTTTGGGTCCCCTGAAACCAACATTGGCTCAGGATCAGTGTCCAGAAGTCCCAAAAATGTCTGATCGTTTCCCTTTCCCTAGTGCACAGTTACTCTGGTAAATGGCCAGAGATCTCCTTGGGGAAGGAGAAAGATTAACAGCATAAATTCTTGGTAGTGTGGTGGGGTCCTTCCTCAATGGGATCTGGTCTCTCCTTTATTCAAGGGGTTCTGGGACTATAAACTGGCTCAAGTTTGGAAATTGATGGAGGGCCATGAGTCTCTGTTTTTAAAATTCAAATTAGTCTTTTGTCCATTCAACTAGAAATTTTCTGCTAATATAAATTAAGTAGGAATGCAGTAGGCTTCCTATCAATTTCACTTACAGGAACACCATGATTAATTAGCCAGTGCCAGAGCTCCACATGAGTCAGACCATTCTCATTGCTGCTTTGCCTCTTCTGTCCATTACGATAGTTATATCTACCTTGCCTTTGATGGTTGAGTGCTTGCCACATCAGGATCCAATTATTCCCATAGTATTTAAATTTTGTAGCTGAGTGACTGCACTTCCCACTGTTAGATCTGACATACAGAGAAGAGCAATTACAGAGCTCTTCAAAGATACAGGTGCTGCCCTTACAAATCAATTTTGCAAGGCATTGGTCAAGGCTATATCTTCTGGACCCTCTCAGCTGGGATGAGTACGTCTAAAGTGACTAATCCACTCCACCATCCCAATCTTCCATAGCCTTTGGATCCCTTCCTCTACATTAAACCAAGGGAGGTTAGGCATTTCCAACGCACTCGCAGTGAGCCATCTTTTAATCCATATTTCAGGTAACCAAGCAAATAAATCATTAGAACATTTTTAACTCCCCAAGCTGCAACATTAAATGCAGTGTCTTTACTTAGTAGGCCCAAATAAATAAATTCAGCCTAGTCCAACTCTACGCTTCTTCCACCATTATCCCACACTCTTAATAGCCATCCCCATGCCTATTCTCCAGATTTCTGCTTATATAAGTTAAACTCAAGCAGTTCTTTTTGAGTGTAGCATACCTTCTCATGGGTCACACTCTCAATCTCACCTCTAGGAGCCCACCAGGACTTTAAGTCTAGCCACAGGTCTAGAAGAAAACAGGGGTGTTGGTGATGGCTCCTAAGGAGAATCAACATTATCTTTCCTGGCAACTGCCTCAGGGGAGGCCATCACTGTTGCCTCAAGCAGCACAAGGTTTATCTCCTCAGACAAAGGTAGAAAGGCTGATGGCAGCATGGGTCAGGGAGAGTTGCCGCTACTAGGGATGGGGAAGCTGTTTCTTCTGGCAAAAAAGTTACAAACTCAGTGTCCCCAGCTTTATCAGGGTTATCTCACCACATCCCCATTCCAAGTCGCAGTGTTCCCTTCTTTTCCAATCAATGTCCTCACTTTAACAGTAGACACCTGGCGATGCTGTGCATGCACCTTTCATTGCAGGTTAGCCACTCACATGATAAGATCTTGTGTCTGTTTTTCCAAAATTTTAGCTCTTTGTCTAAAGAGGATAAGATTCTCACTCAGGGCAATCTCAGCAGATTTGAGGCTCAGTATCTGAAGCCTTCTGAAGCTGGGAGAAAATCCCCAAGTTCATCATTTTTTTTTCATCACTTTGTCCACTGAACTTAGGAGCAACGAACCAGTTTCATTATGTTTCTTGGTTCTCCACATATGGTTAAATGTATATACATAGTCATTAAACTCCTTGCCTCTCATGAGCCATGAATCAGAAATGTCAAATGCATTTATTTTGCATAATTCTCTGAACAATGTAGGCCAAGGATTATCAGTGTTCTCCATACTATTAGAGGTAGAGTCCTTAGTATTTTCAGGTCTAATCATATTAAGCAGCCAATTCCAAAAACCCCAAAACCAACAAAAGAACTCCATCCTTAATATTCTCTTCCTCTATAACCACTCCTGGTGGTACCTAAATCTGTATTAGTTAGGTTCTCTGTGGGAATAGAACTAATGGGATATATATATACACACACACACACGCACACTCCTATATATAGTTAATATATATATATTAGTTAATATACATATAGTGTGTGTGTGTGTGTATATATATATATATATAAACTCACACAATCACAAGGTCCAACAATAGGCCACCTGCAAGCTGAGGGTCAAGGAAAGCCAGTCTAAGTCCCAAAACGGAAGAACTTGGAGTCAGATATTCAAGTGCAGGAAGCATCCAGCACGGGAGAAAGATGTAGACTGGGAGGCTAAGCCAACCTAGTCTTTTAACGTTTTTCTGCTTGCTTTGTATTCTAGCTGCACCAGCAGCTGACTAGATGGTGCTCACACAGATTAAAAGTAGGTCTACCTTCCCCAGCCCACTGACCCAAATGTTAATCTTCTTTGGCAACACCCTCACAGACACACCCAGGATCAATACTTTGCATCCTTCAATACGATCAAATTGACACTCAGCATTAAAAAATCACAATTGGGAAGTTTATAAGTAATAGATAAAACCAAGTAATTAGACAAGATTAACAGAAGAAATGCTATTGTGATGTGCACTAATGACATTTTTTTAATGTAAATCACTACCCTTAAAGTTGTCACATAGTGAAAGATTTTTAGAATTGTGAAATACAACATTTGCTTTCTAAAGTAACCCAGTGGGCCAGGTGCAGTAGCTCATGCCTATAATCCTAACATTTTGGGAGACTGAGGGGCAAGGATTGCTTAACTGCTTAAATTCATGAGCTTCAGACAAACCTGGGTAACATAGTGAGACCCTTGTCTAAAAAAAATATTAAAACCAAACTAACCCAATGAAATATGAACAAAATGAAATATAAATTATGAAATATAAATTGTATGTTTTTAAGGTAACCAGAAAGTAAAACAAACTTATATATTGGAATTCTTCAGAATTCAACTAAGGGAGCTCTCTGTTCCTTTGTAAATTTCCTACCTTTGCTGAAAGAGATAAACTTTTTTTTATTACAATGTATGATTAGGAAAAAATGTATGTCCATTCCATTTTGTGATTTGTCTCTGATCTTTGCTGTTAACAAACAAACAAACAAACAGGTGGATGAGTCATGTCAAGTATGTCCTTTAAGGCATTATTTGGATTCATGTTTACAGTTCTTGAAAGATAATACTGTTTTCTTCTTTGACATCACAAAGCTCATAAATCAAGGCTTATCACACTGAAACATAATGCTCTTCAATATTTATTTCATTAATGTTTATCATAACCTCTTATCTGCCAGGCATATTAACTAGTGGCATCCCAAATGAAGTTTCTTTCTCCTCTCACCCTCTTTGACCCCCTTCTTTTCTTCTTTCCTTCCTTTCCAGTCTCTTTCCTGTCTCTCCTTAGGAAATATGGAGTAACCTAAGCAAAATTAAATGCTGACAAGAAACTTGATCATGGAAGAAGACATGAGAACTAGAGTGACTGGTGGAGAGGAGAGAGATAAAGACAAAGATAGAAGGCATTTTCCATTTAGTTAAGAGAAACAACCCCTTACTAATTGTGTCAGGGAAGAAGGAAGAAAGAACGAAGGAGTGTAAAATGAAAGTAGAGTGGTGGGAGGCTGAGGCAGGTTTGGCTACTGTTTCCTAGGAAGTGATGATTGAGATCACATTCTGAAAGTGATGTTGGAAGAGGTACCTTGGTAGTTTAGAGAAAATAAAGAAGTTTCTGTTGTAATTGTTGTGAATTAGAGTAAGACAAAGAGAAAGTAACCAGAGGAAATACACAGGATTTCTGAGGCACATTGAAGACTCAGTGGAGGCAAAAGATCTTGAATTTGTAATGGTGCCAATCATCATCAGTGTTCATTAAGCAAAATTTAGTCAGAGAGAGGGAGAATTGGTGAATTGAGCTGTTTGTTTTTAAAATTTATACACACAGATGCACACAGACACACACAGACACATATAACAAACATCATATGTATATACATATATATGTACATGTGTTGGGGTCCGCATGTTTCCTAAACAAAGGAATGAACACACAAGACAACACAAGACAAGACAGATATGGCGGCCGTGCCAAACGACGTGCTCTGCTTTATTTTATATAGTCATTTGTGGAATGTTACCAAGTCACAAGACACATTGTTGTTTTTCTGACTTTTCCCTGACTTTCTGGATTTTCAAGATGTTTACACATAAACAAGGCCCCAGGGTCTGCTGTTTGCAGCTGGCTCCTTTATCCTCCCTGTTTGCAGGGAAGGAACGCCCTGCTTCATTTACAAGAGCAGGACTTATCAGGAACATCTCATTTGCGAGTACGTAGTCCTCTACATTTCCCCTTTCTTTATTTACAAGTTTGAATTTCTTTCAAAACCATCATTACATGTTGGGCTCGCTGGGATTCAGTGTTTGCCCTTTGACACCATCTCCAGCAGACTGAAAATGACAAAAGCAAGAACAACAATCAATACATTGCTAGAAACAGAGGTCAGCAAAGTTTTTACAGGGCTCATAGGGTTCAAAGGCATCAAACTTTGTGCAATACCAGTCATCAAATCTGCACCAGTCAGCAACGGTAACTGATTGTGAAATGTTTCAGAAATGTTTTCTGTTAATTCTTGTATTTCTAGGGAAAGATTATTATGATCAATTAAAAGTCTTTTTATCTCAGTCCAATTATGTACAGTGCTGTTAAAAGGAACAAGAGTAATACAAAATTGGGTAGTATTCCAATCACATTTCAACAAAGCTTGGGTATTCAACACTGTTACCTGATCTCCTAACCAAGAAACCACTTGCTCCAGATTATCCACTCATTCAGTCAAATGCGCATCTAGGTCTCGTTGCTGCTGCCACAACAAATGTGATTGTTCATGCCATTGTTGCACAAATTCTGCATTTTGTATACTCTGGTGTAGAGCTAATCCAGCAACAGCAGTGGTGGAAGCAATTGCTACAAGTCCTATCACCATGGTCACGACGATGCCAACTATCCTCCGACTGTGGTGGACAAGATCTTACATAACCTTGTAAATTTGAGTAACCCTAGCAGATTCACTCCAAGTACGTGTTAAGTTTACAGGTAGCCAGGTTTCTTTTCTGGCTCTTAGTCTATATAAATCGGAATGAGACTCATTCCAATTATTATTCCACCAAGTAGTATTTATACAACTTAAGAATGTACAATTGTTTGTACAGTTAACTACCCTTGTATTATTATCCCATTTAAAAATTCCTGTTAACAACAAGTAAGGCTTTCTCACACATGCAATAACATATCTAGAACTATTTCGATGCAAAGATATATGGAAAGGATTAACAATATTAGTAAGATTTAAGGACATGTTTCCAATGAAAGTGAACATTGGTTTACCAGCCGCTAGCAACTTCCAAATATGACTTCATATTTGTGAGGTATTAGCCAAATGTGGCATAGGGGGTTATAGACCACCATCATGCCAAATAATAATTTCATTGCCATCTGCAGAAATGCTGTGATTACCTTTATGCCAACGCAGGTTGACATGGCTGAATTTAGTCTGAAAATCTCCATGTACACTCCAATCTGTAACAAGGTATTTACGACTCTTCCTTTTTACTTCTAGCAACAATCGTGGCCCACCACCTCTACATCTAGTCCACTCTAGTTGGGAAACACCTCCGGACACGTCGGGAATGGGACATAAAGATAATGTAGTTGACAGAGTTTTATTAAGTCCTGCAGTATGATTATATTAAAACTTTGAGCCACAATAATCATAGTAAAGGCAGAGATATGACTATGGTTATAGCGAACAGCCCAAGCCTCATGAGAAAGATGCAGACAATGTGAACTACCCCCAAGACATATAGGTAATCTTTCAACCCCAAATTGATATGAACTATTTACTGTGCCAGTGTCTAATTCAGGATCCTGGTTTTAAAAAGGCGATGGCATCCAAGCAGTATCATTAGTAAATACTGGGGCTTCTCTGTCTCCCCAGGCTACACTTTGATATAAGGGTGGAAAAGGAATATAAGCCCAGTATGTAAATTCTCCAGCCGTTACTTGACAATTTACTATGGCCAGCATATCCAGGAATAAAGTCAGTGGGGTTTTGGGCTGCCCAGCTTGTCGAACAACCCCTTCAGCTTCTTGAGTTAACTTTTTCAGTTGTCCCCATGTCGGGGGTTCTGCACGCCGAGTTCTGAGGTGAATGTTCTCTGAACATTCAGATTTAGCTCCTGGAATTCCTTCAGGAACTCTTCGGATTGGCTCCTCTTCGCCATGGCACTGTTTCAACCATCAGTATGGAAACCACTCATCTCCGACACCTGTACGGAAAAGAGCATAGCCTCCGCCCCATTGTAAAACTTTTCCTTTTAAATATTTCCCTTGTAATGAAGGATAATACACCTACAGATTACTGTTTTGCGGCTTTTCTAAAGGCTGTTGAAAATGTTTCACCGCTGCTGTGAATTGACGCCAATGGTTGAGAAAATTTAAAGTAAAAAGGGTTTTCAGAAATTGATGGTTTGGGGAATCTCGCCCATCTCCTGCTTTTTGTTTTAAAAGTTGTAATTTTAAGGTAGCATTGGCTCTTTCAATAATTGCTTGACCTTGACTGTTAAATGGAATACCAGTGGAATGACGAATATGGTATACAGAAAGGAAGGCAGCCAATTTACGAGAGCAATAAGCGGGGGCATTATCAGTTTTTAGTTCAGCAGGAACTCCCATACCCGCAAAGCAAGTAAGTAAATGAGTAATAACAGAGTCAGCCTTTTCAGAAGGCAATGGTGTAGCCCATTGGAAATGTGACCAGGTATCAATTGTATGATGAACATATTTTAAACGACCAAAAGAAGGAACATGTTACGTCTATTTGCCAAATGTGATTTTGTTGAATGCCTTGAGGATTAATACCTGGACTTAAAAAAGGTGCAATAATAGGAGCACAAGATGGGCAGGCTCTGACAATAGCTCGGGCTTGACGGCGTGTTATAGAAAATTGCCGTTGTAATCTTTAGTATTACTTAACTATTAGTATGATGTAGTTGGTGCTCATCCTGAGCCAGTTGGACACTGCCAATAAGTAAAGAATCAATCTGACTATTGCCAAAAGATAAAGGTCCTGGTAAAGCTGAATGAGAATGAATATGAGTGATAAAAAGGGGGGCAGTGCAGGAAGTAAGAGTTAAAATAATTTTTGTAAAGGAGTTTGAGGAAATAATGGTAAAGAAGTCTGAGAAATATATTTAGTTACATATACAGCATATTGGGAATCACTAACTATATTACAAGGGGTTTGAGGCCAGTCTTGTAGAACCATAAGAATGACAAAAAGTTCTCCTTGTTGTACTGATTCAAATGGATAGTGAGAAATTTTTGAATTGTCTGAAGTCCAGTATCTAGCCTTTCCATTGCTTGAAGCATCAGTAAAAAAGGTGGGACCTTTAACTGGAGTGTAAGAGATAGGATTATATGGCAGTAAAGAGAAAAAGAACCAGTATACTCAGTGCAAGCCACTTGCCAACCCTCATGAGTTTCCAACAGAGAATAATTTTTATAGAGTCAGCACCAAGCAACTGATGAGCTCGATGTCATCCTTTAATAATTAATTCAGCCAATTTATCAATATATGGGTGAACTTTCTTAATGGCTTTGTTAGCCAAAAACAGCCACTCCAGAATATTATTATGTTGGTGTAAAACGGCCATTGGCAAATGGGGAGTATGAAAAAGACACAACAAAACTGAAAGATAGGTTGCAATATAATCAAGGTGAGCTTCACTAATTCTATTTTCTACAAATGACAATTCTTCTTCTGCTACAGGGGATAATTGATGAGAACTATTTAAATCTGAATCTCCTTCCAAGGTATCAAATAGATACCTTGTAAGTAGGGATGATAAGAGCCGGATTAGGAGGCCTAGGTTGTAAAGTCCCCATAGGTTGAATACAAGCATTTACAGCTCTAAGATCAGTTAATAAGTGCCATTTTCTGCTTTTCTTTTTAATGACAAACACAGGGGAATTCCATGCAGAAGTACTTGGTTCAATATGTCCCTTGGCCAATTGTTCCTTAACTAAATTTTTTAAAGCCTTAAGTTTTTCTTTAGATAATGGCCGCTGTTCCACCTAAACAAGAGTTGTAGTTTTCCACTTCAATTGTAAAGCTCGAGGCTTGTGGACAGTGGCTAAGAGTTTAAAGGATTGTAGCCCATTTTGAACATCATATTTTTGGCAGCTGAAGAAATATGAGGAATGCTTAAAAAGGCACCAAACTGTTGTAAAAGATCATGGCCTCAAAGGTTAATATTAATGGGAACAATATAAAAGAACACTTTTCCTTGTTGTCCTTCAGGTCCTACACAGCTCAGGGGCTTGACACTTTGGTAGACTATAGGAGCAGTACCTAGGCCGGATAGAGTAACCGATACTTGTTTCTTTTTCCAGTGATCAGGCCATTGAGCCAAACATATAATAGATACATCTGCTCCTGTTATCAACTAATCCCTCAAAAAGTATCCTATTAATTTGCAATGAACATAAAGGTTTTTGATCAGAAACTAAAGTTTCCTAGAAAACAGTTTTCCCAGTACTACCAAAACCTCCTTGACAAGACATATCTCTAGATAGGAAAGGAAAAAAAAAGGCAATAAAAACAATTGTGCAATATGTTCTCCTGCCTCTAGGTGCATAAATTGTGAGATTTGTACCATAATAAGGATTTCATCAGTAAAATCAGGATCAATAATTCCTGTGACCACCATCAATTCCCACATAGCGCTGCTGCTTTGACCTAACAAAAGTCCTACGTGTCCTTTTGGCAAAGGGCCACACACTCCAATAGTTAACTTATATATTCCTCCATTAGGAGACAGAGTATAAGGTTGAGTAATAGCTAAGTCAGCAGCAGTACTCTGCTTAGTTGCAGCATAAAGCTGGGAAACAGGGGTATGGGGTGATACCTTTAAGGATGACTCGAAGTCATTCCTTGATGTTGTAAGCCATCACTCACTGGGTATTGTGGTAGGCCTGCATTGTAATTGTTGGGGCCCCAAGCCTGTAGCACCAGTTCCCGTTTCCCGGGAGGGGTGACAATAAATTTCCACTCTTATCAGTTTTTGAACGGCATTCATTTGTCCAATGTCGACCTTTTCCACATCATTTGCACTCCCTAGAGGGTAACTTTTTCTCTTTTAGAGCAGAAGAGCCTAATTTTATCCAGCATTCCTTTTTAAAATGACCGGGTTTCCCACATTGATAGCATATACCTTGTTTGGTATTGCCTTTTAAAGCCTTAGAAAGTGCCCCAGCAAACAATTGAGCATTGTGAATAGCTCCCCCAATGCCTGCACAAGCCTGAATATACTCATCTAAATTAGCTCCACTGGCCTTTGAAGGTCTTAATAATTTTTGTTGCAGTTTTCATTTCTTTCAAAAATTTAAATTGTAGGGCTGTAAAAGTCACATTCTGGCCACCGTTTGGGAACTGAGCATTGGGGCCGAAAGCAGCCCATGTTATTGAGAATAGATCTAATTCCTCGAAATCATCCTTTTCCTTCAATTCCTTCTTTTCTCCTACAGGAGGAAAAGGCACAGAGAAAACCTGACCTGATGTAGGCAAAGAGGTTGGAGGTGGAGGCAAAGGGAAATCTTTTTAACAGGGAAGGCTCGTGGCAGAGAGATAGGAGAAGCAGGAGCAGTGGCACCTTGCAATTTTAACAAATGTTGTAACATCTCCAAAATACACTGCAAATCAGAATTTCCTTCAGATGAAGGAGGCATTAGCTCTTCTTCCAATTTCTCGTCCTCAGCAACTGGGGTGTAAATATGTTCCTCTCTAGGATCATTCCTCTCTAAAGCTTCAGATGCCTCACCTCCTGTGGCAGTATCGCCACGCTCTGAGTCAGTTTCAAATAACTCTAATGCCTGAGTAATGGAACTACACAAAGTCCACAAAGTCAGAGGCATCGTTTACCCTTGCTGATGAACTCGATGCAGGACTTTAACTACTTGTAACCATTCCTTTCGATTTAACTGCACTTTGTTTTGATATTGAAACCAATAACAATGTTGTTCAACATGGGCAAACAGTTGCTTCAAAGTCTTTTCTTTTACTTCTACTCCTATAGACATCAACAGTCCCTGGAGTAATCGCAAATATTCAGAGGCCAGAGAAGTGGAATTCCACATAATTTTCCCGTGGGTCCCCCTTCATTTATTTACCTGCCCGGGGTGTTCCCCCTCTGTTTCCTTGCTCTCATGGAGCCACGGACCTTGCTCACTGTGCCAGATGTTGGGGTCCACGTGTTTCCTAAACAAAGGAATGAACACACAAGACAACACAAAACAAGACAAACATGGCGGCCGCCCCAAACGACATGCTCCGCTTTATTTTATACAGTCATTTGTGGAATGTTACCAAGTCACAAGACACATTGTTGTTTTTCTGACCTTTCCCTGACTTTCTGAATTTTCAAGATGTTTACACATAAACAAGGCCCCAGGGTCTGCTGTTTGCAGCTGGCTCCTTTGTCCTCCCTGTTTGCAGGGAAGGAATGCCCTGCTTCGTTTGCAAGAGCAGGACTTATCAGGAGCATCTCGTTTGCGAGCACGTAGTCCTCTACATACATGGTTATATGTTATGTATGTTATTGGTTATATACATGATATCATATATATATGACAAGAGATAAGGGTCTAATCTTTAGGATGGTTATCAAAATATTTCATGGAATTGATGTGGCTCTGAAAAGGTGTTTTATAGACAAATTATATATAGCTTTTGACAGAGAGAGGTTGGTATTTTTTAAGTATGTGGCAATTAGGTAAAGACAAGGTATTACAGTAATAATGAAGTAGGAGAGCTGGGATAGTGAGAAAAGGTCAGAGAGGTGTTGGAAATTTAAGTCTTCAGACTATTTGTATGGCTAAGGTAGGAGAGGCTGAAAAAAATGAAGTCGAGGTAGAAGTCTATGGAAGAAAGGAAGTCAATAAAATGACAAGCAAAGATATTAGATAGATGTTGATAGATAGCCAGAATAATTGCAGAAATTAAGAAAGTCTAAATAATTTCACAAAGCCACTACTTAATTAGAAACAGTTATCAGGATGCTAGTAAGTGGGAATAGTGGTGGTTAGGACCAAAAGGAAATGAAAGACACTAACGATTTTCAATAGAAGAAAATTAATTGCTTAATAAACCTATAAAACAAAGTCCAATTTTATAATTAGTGAACTACCAACTAAATTAAAAATTTAAATTCAGCTCAAGACCTAAATTGAAATTTGTTCAATTTAATTAAATAGAAATTAAATTTAGCTCAATAACTAGATTGAAAAAAATGAGAAACCATTTATTTTGTCCATGAAATTAGTGGAGTTTTTTTAAAAAGTATTTTCATAGGTATAAAGAAAAACACACTCAATAATGTGAATGTAAAATATCAAAACATTTCGGAAAGCAATTCAGCTGTATTTATTAAATACGTGTCTTTGACCCGATAATTATGTTACAAGAAAAAGCGGTCTCAATGCAGATCCCCAAAGAGGGTTCTTGGATCTCCTACAGGAAGGAATTCAAGGAAAATTGCAAAGTGCAGTGAAAGAAGCAAGCTTATTGAAAAGTACTCTGTTACAGTGTAGGGCATCCTCAGAAAGCAAGCAGAGGAGTGGCTCTCAGTGAGAAGAGAGTTTATTGAAAGCTACATCATTACAGAGTAGAGTGTCCTCAGAAAGCAAGGGAAGGAATGCTCTATCTTTAAGTTTTTATTATATAGAGGTCTTGTCTATGTAGAGACTAAGCTGTGACTATGTGTAGATGAGGTGACAGCATGACAAAATTTATTGTTCTTTTGATTTAAAGAAAACTGTCCTTGACATTGTACTGTGTGAGTACATCAAAACATAACTACAATTATATATATATATATATATATATATATATATATATATATATGTATGTATATAAAATATTATAATGAGTATTTGGATATCTGGATTCTGTTGATGTAAGAGTGTGTCCTTGTAGGTATCCTTAGGCTGTTTACTCAACTATAAACATCTTATGACCATGAGTTATGACTAAAGGAATGTGCCTGATTTGTCTCAAGACAGAGCTTAACTTAAAATGGCCTTATTCTGGCTCTCCTAGGTTCACGCATCCCTAACAATTCTACCTCTAAAGGAAGCTAGAAGTACAAAATCACTGCAGAGGCATTTAAAGTAAATAAAACTGAAAGAACATTAATGTTTAACAAGAAATAAAATGCTTCTCAAATTATGTTAAATGGATAAGTATAATAGTTTACAGTATGATCAAATTATTTAAAACCAAAAATTGTGCATACAAAAGAATATTAAAATAAAATGTCCTAAGATTTTAAGAAAAAGAAAATTTTTTCTTTTGTGTTCCTCAAATTTTTCCTAAATAATGTTTTATCAGTTTATGCTAGAAATATAAAGCCGAATGTATTAACAACAGGATCAGCTACCAACAGCCCCACCAACAAAAATTCAAATGGGTTAAAAATATAAAATAAAATTAAATA
>NC_045435.1:112713841-112747745 GCF_002776525.5 Piliocolobus tephrosceles
AGCCAAATGTACAAAATAGTTAGAAAAGTAAAAAAGACATATTTATAGTATATTATTTATCTAATATTTATTATAACATTATTTCTAATAGCAAAATTTTATAAATAATCATCTTTCTTGAAAAAATGGCTAAATAAGTCACATTGTTTGTGTTATGAAACACTATGCATGTACTAAAGAATGAGCTTGATAGGCAACTTTGCTGAAAAAGATCTCGGAGGCCAGGCACGGTGGCTCGTGCCTGAAATCACAGCACTCTGGGAGGCTGAGGCAGATGGATCATGAGGTCAGGAGTTTGAGACCAGCTTGGTCAACATGGTGAAACTCTATCTTGACTAAATATACAAAAATTAACCAAACTTGGTGGTGCATACCTGTAATCTCAGCTACTTGGGAGGCTGAGGCAGGAGAATTGCTTGAAACCCAGGAGGCAGAGGTTGTAGTGAGCCAAGATTGCTCCATTGCACCCCAGCCTGGGTGACAGAGCAAGACTCCATCTCAAACAAAACAAAACAAAACAAATATATGTATATATCTCTGAGACATTGTAGTTAAAAAACAAATATAGGATCCTGGCTTATATTAATAAAGGAGTATCAGACTCATCCTCCTGCTAATAACAATGATAAATTCTGGGGAAAATATTCAAAACAGGCTTATTTAAATGCAACGAAAATAAGACAGAAACTGGAAGGATTTGAACTTTGGAGGAAGGAAACCCTGTTCAATGAAAACTTCTCTCTGGGTAGCTCTTTCTCTGAACTCTGAACAGTGTAGCTGTGTTGGCTTCCAGTCTGTGTTTTCTCAATTCCATGAGATTTTTGTACTCTTTTTTTTGGTCTGCTTTCCCTGTGCCAAAATCTGGGAACAGCTTCCACTCAGAAAGCCACAGCAATGATAGGACTCACCTCATATGTTTTCAGTTTCTCAGAGATCAGAGTCCTGTGATGCTTATTGCCCCTTGATACAATTTGCACATGTGTCTTCATCCAAATCTTGTGTTGAATTGTAGTACCCAGTGTTGGAGGTGGGTCACGGTGAGAGGTGATTCGATCATGGTGGTTGATTTCTCATGACTGATATAGCACCATTCTGTTGGTGCCGTCCTCACAATAGTGAGTCAGTTTTCATGAAATCTGTTTGTTTAAAAGTGTGTGGCACCTTGCTTGCTCCCTCTTGTTCCTACTCTGGCCATGTGATATACCTGCTCTTCCTTTGCCTTCCACAATGATTGTAAGTTTCCTGAAGCCTCCCCAGAAGCTGAGCAGATGCCAGCATCATGCTTCCTGTACAGCCTGCAGAATTGTGAGCCGATTAAACCTCTTCTCTTTAGAAATTACCCAGCTTCAGGTATTTCTTTATAGCAATGCGAGAATGCATACAGAAAATTGATACTGAAGAATGGGGCATTTTTATAAAGATACCTGAAAATGGAGAAGCAGCTTTGGAACAGGCAGAGATTGGAAGGGTTTGGAGGACTCAGAATAAGTTGGGAAAATGAGAGAAAGTTGGGAACTTCTTAGAGACTGGTTAAAGGGTTGTGACCAAAATTCTCATAGTGATAAAGATAGTGAAGACCAGGCTGACAAGGTCTCAGATGGTAAAGAGGAACTCATTGGGAACTGGAGCAAAGGTCACATGTGCTATACCTTAACCAAGAGTTTGGCTAGATTGTGTCCATGACCTATTAATATGTAGAATTTTGAACTTGAGAGTGAAGACCTAGGATATCTGACAGAAGAAATTTCTAAGCAGCAAAGTGTTCAAAATGCAGTGTGGCTGCTTCTAACAACCTATGCTCAGATGTGGAAGCAAATAAATAAGTTGGAACTCTTATTTAAAAAGGAAGCAGGGCATAACAGTTTGGAAAATTTGCAGCCTGGACATGTAGTAGAAAACAAAATCCCATTTTCAAGAGAAGAATTCAAGTGGGCTACTGGGCAGCCACTTGCTAGAGAAATTTGCATAAACAAAAAGGAGGCAAGTGCTGATAGCCAAGACAATGGGAAAAAGACTTTGAAAGAATTTCAGGAAAGTTTACTACAGTCCCTTTCATCACAGGTCCTCAGGCCTAGGAGGGAAGAATGGTTTTGTGTAATAGGCCCAGGACCCTGCTGTCCTGCACAGTTTCAGGACACTGCTCCCTGCCTCCTAGCCACTCCAGCTCCAGCCTTAGCTCAAAGGGGCCCAGGTAGAGCTTGGGCAGCTGCTTTGGAGAGTGCAAGTTATAATCTTTGGTGGTTTCCACGTGGTGTTCAGCCTGTGGATGCACAGATTGCAAGAGTTTATGCTTGGGGGCCTCTGCCTAGATATCAGAGGTTGTATGGAAAATCCTGGATGTCCAGGCAGAAGTCTGCTGCATGTGCTCTGCCCTCATGGAGAACCTCAACTAGGGCAGAGGGGAAATGTGAGGTTAAAGTCCCCACTGGGACACTGACTATTTGAGCTGTGAGAAGAGGGCCACAATCCTCAAGACCCCAGAGTGGTAGATTTACTGACGGCTTGCACCCTATACCTCAAAGCCACAGTCACCCAATGCCAGTCTGTGAGAATAGCTGCATAAGCTGCACCCTGCAAAGACACAGGGACAGAACTGGCCAAGGCCTTGGGACCCCACCCCTTACACCAATGTACTGTGGTTGTGGGAAATGGATTCAAAGGAGATTATTTTGGAGCTGTAAGATTTAATGACTGTGCTGCTGGGATCTGGATTTGCATGGGACCTGTAGCCCCTTTCTTTTGGTCAATTTCTCCCTTTTGGAACAGGAATATTTACCCAATTGCTTGTACCCCCATTGTATCTGATATGGTTAGGCTTTGTGTCCCCACCCAAATCTCATCTTGAATTGTAATCCCCATAATTCCCATAATCTTTGCATGTTAAGGGAGAGACCAGGTGGAGGTAATTGAATCATGGGGGTAGTTTCTCCCATGTTGTTCTCGTGATTGTGAGTGAGTTCTCATGAAATCTAATGGTTTCATAAAGGGCTCTTCCCCTGTTGCTTGGCACTTCTTCCTGCTGCCTTGTGAAGAAGGTGCCTTGCTTCCCCTTTGCCTTCTGCCATGATTATAAATTTCCTGAGGCTTCCCTGGCCATCCTGAACTTTGAGTCAATTATACCTCTATTCTTTATAAATTACCTGGTCTCAGGCAGTTCTTTATAGCAGCATGAAAATGAACTGATACAGTACCTTGGAATTAAATAATTTGTTTTTGATTTTACAGGTTCATAGGTGGCAGGAATTTGCCTTGTCTCAGATGTGACTTTGCACTTCAGATTTTTGAGTTGATGCTGCAATGAGTTAAGACTTTGGGAGGCTGTTGGGAAGGCATGGTTGTATGTTGCAATGTGAGAAGGACATGAGATTTGGAAGGACCTGGGGGTGGAATGATATAGTGTGGATTTGTGTTCCTACCCATGTTGAATTGTAATTCCCAATGTTGGAGGTGGAGCCTGGTGAGAGGTGATTGGATCATGGGGGTAAATTACTCATGAATGGTTTAGCACCATCCCTTGGTGAGGTCCTCATGATAGTCAGTGAATACTTGTAAGATCTGGCTTTTTAAAAGTGCAGCACTTGGTTTGGCTCATTCTCTTTTGTTCTTGCTCTGGTCATGGGCAGTGCCTACTCTCCTTTTGTCTTCTGCCATGATTGTAAGTTTCCTGAGGCCTCCCCAGTAGCCAATCATATGCCCACATCATGTTTCCTATACAGCCGACAGAATCATGAGCCAATTGAACCTCTTTTTTCATAAATTACCCAGTCTCAGGTATTTCCTTCTAACAATGTGAGAACAGACTAATACACCCACCAGTAAACTTTTTATTTTCTAATTGACAGAAAGAGCTAATTCAAGATTATCTTATTTTTTCCATGGAAGCAAGTGGAAGTCTCACCTAGAAATCTAGATTCAGCAAAAATATCTTTGGAAAATGAAAGCAAAATGTTTTCAGAAAAATGGAAGCTGAGAGAATTTGTTGCCAACTGTAAGAATTTGCCACTGTAAAGAAATGCTAAAGGAATGTCTTCACACTGTGAAAATTGATACCAGATGGGAATTCAGATATACAGGAAGGCATGTAGAATACCAGAAATATTAAACCTATAGGTAAATATAAAACATTATCTTTTATTTATTTTTAAAATTCTTTAAGCCATAGACTATTTAAAACAAAAGTAAAAACGATACATTGTGAGGTTTATAATGTGTAGAAGTAGAATATATAGTATAACATTACAAAGAATATGAGCAGTGAAAATTGGAATTTACCAGTTTTTACATAAAGTGGTATATAATATGAATTCAAGAAGTCTGTGATTAATTAAGGATGTACATTGTAATCCACAGAGGAAATAATAACCCCCCCAAAAACTGTATTAGCTAAGCAGCTGATACAGAAGATAATTTGGGATATTAAAATTTTTA
The DNA here is from genome assembly GCF_002776525.5 of Piliocolobus tephrosceles. Lineage (NCBI taxonomy): Eukaryota > Metazoa > Chordata > Mammalia > Primates > Cercopithecidae > Piliocolobus > Piliocolobus tephrosceles. The sequence continues at coordinate 112,718,270 of NC_045435.1, forward strand.
TTAACCAAAAAGAAGACAGAAAAGGAAGAACAAAGAAACAAAGAGCAAATAGATAGCAAATGACACTATAATAGACTCAATATCACTTATGTCAATAATTTAAATTCAGAGTTTACCAGACTCCATAAGAAAGCAAAACCCAACTATTTGCTGCCTACAAGAGATCCACTCTAAATATATTGATAAAGACAGGTTGAACGTGAAGGTACAGAAAAAGGTACACCATGCAAATACAAAGCAAGTGAAAGCTATTGTGCTACATCAATGTCAGATGAAATTGACTTCAAGACAAGGAATATTACCAGACGGATCATTTTACAATCACAAAGGGTCAATTCATCAATAATACATAACAATCCTAAGGTGAATACACCTCATAACAATACTTCAAAATACACGAAGCAAAAATGAATAAAATTAAAGGGATAAAAAGATAAATCCCCAGAGCTAGAGATTGTAATACTTCTCTCAGTAATTGGTAGAACAAGTAGACAAAATGTCAGTACAAATTATGCTAGACAATTTAAACCAACCTATCAATCAACTTGATTGAATTTATGCTTGTAAAACACTATTCCAACAACTGCGGAATACACAATCCTTTCAAGAGTACATGAAACATGCAGTAAACTATATACTGAACCACAAAACAAATATTAACAAATTTCAAAGTTTGGAATCATGTACTCTGTCTATAACCAAATTAAATTAGTAATATAAGTAGCAAAACAATATTTATGGTATGATTCTATATATGTTAAATAATATTAATCCAGCAAACCAATTGCTATGATCTAAATGTTTGTGTCTCCCCAAAATTCATAGGTTGAAATTTTAACCCCCAAGGTGATAGTATTAAGACATGAGGGTTTGGAAGGTGATTAGGTGATAAAAGCAGAGGTTTTATAAAGATAATTAGTTCCCTTATTAAAAAAGGCCACAGATAAATCCTGATATGGTTTGGTTTTGTCCCCACCCAAATCTCATCTTGAATTCCCATGTGTTATGGGAGGAACCCGGTTAGAGGTAATTGAATCATGGGGGCAGGTCTTTCCTGGGCTCTTCCCATGATAGAGAATAAGTCTTATGAGACCTGATGTTTTTAAAAACAGGGGTGTCCCTGCACAAGCTCTTATATCTTGTCTGCTGCCAAGTGAGATGTGCCTTTCACCTTCTGCCATGATTGTGAGGCCTCCTCAGCCACGTGGAGCTGTAAGTCCAATAAACCTCTTTCTTTTGTAAATTGCCCAGTCTTGGATATGTCTTTATTAGCAGTGTGAAAATGGACTAATACAAATCCCTTACCTCTTCTACCATGTGGGAACACTGTGAGAAGACATCCTTTTATCTATGAAACAGGGAATGGGCTCTCACTAGATGCTGAAACTGTTGGTGCTTTGATGTTAGACTTCTTAGCTTCCAGAACTATGAGAAAGAAATTTCTGCTCTTATAAACCACTCAGCTTGTGGTGTTTTGTTTTAGCAACCCAAACAGATGAAGACATCAATACATTTTAAATGTACAAAAGTATGTATGCACATATATAAAAAAGAACTGACAGAATATAGATCAAAGATCACTTCTTAACCGGAAAATGGAAATGAAAAAGGAGATTAAAGAGGGATATCTATGCTTTATTTAAGTGTGTTTTATAATTTTTATTCCTATATTACTTGTGTGTTTAGAATACATAGAATAAGCCTAATGAAGAATGAATGCAGGGACAAGCTGACACAAATTTTGAAATAGAAGACTAGTGAAGGAAGATTTGCCCTAGTATTATCAAAATATTTTGTACAGCTGTGGTAATGATAAACTTGAGGTACAATTACAGGAAGCAACAAAAAACTAAATGGAATAGAATACAGACTGGTAACAGATTCATTACATATGAGATTTTGGTAGATAGTAAAGGTGACATTTAAAATAACTGGGCAACGGGAGTAATCTTTAATAAATGGTGTTAGAAAAGTTGGCTAAGTGCTTAGGGACAAATTAGACCCTGCGGTGGTCATTAGTGCTGTCTATCGTATACTTTTAGCTCTCTATTTTGGGACCATAGTATGATTGTATTTCCTCACCACCTTTGAAGTTAGATGTGGCCTTAGGACTTGTTTTGGCCAATGAGATACAAACATATGTAGCAGTTGTCACTTTCACATAGAAATAAAATGTGCTTACTGTGGTAGGACACTAGATTTTGCAACCCCAGCATTACCAAACTAATGTGAAAATTGGTGTCTAGAATGTGGGGGATATTGTAATAAAAAAACAAAATGTTTTGCATTACAACATGGACTCTGGGAAGCAGTGGGGAAGAAAACATTGAAGGTCAGACTGTTTCTCTGGTCTCCGTAGTAGAAAACTTTTGGTAAACTGTTGCTCTCAGTGATGTGGATGGATGATGATATATCTAATGAACTTTTTGTACTAGGAGAAAAAACATTGCAAAATAGAATGGTGGCAGCATGCTTTCAGAGACGTACCCTGAGTCCAGAAAAAAACATTTACAAGAAGGTTAGCTGAAATAGAAATTGCCACTTTGCAAGCACAGATGAAGGGGACTATATAGAGATAATCTGAATTTTTGGATTTTTAAGGATAGAAGCAGCAACTGAAAACCTCAAATAGTTAAAGATAAAGTTGAAAAATAATTCGAACAACAAAAGTGGTTTAAAACTCACCGTTAGTTTATTTGTAAATGCCAGGGACTGGAAATAACTCAAATGCCTCTCAACTGGAGAATGAGTAAACACATTCTATCCTGTTCAGTGGAACACTACTAAAAAGAACAACTGATACATGCAACAACATGGATGAGTCTCAAATCCTTTTTATTAAATAAAAGAAGTCAGGCTTTAAAGGTTATGTACTGTATGATTCCATTTATATGTATCATTTCCAAAGGCAAAACTATAGGAACAGAAAACAAATTAGCAATTTTCAGCAGCTAGGGATGAGGGAAGACGCAGAAGAATTTTGGGCAGGTCGGGGTAGTAGTGATTGAATTTTTATGTATTTATTTTTTCAGTGGTGGTTACATAACACTGTACATTTGTCAAGAGTCATAGTACTGTAGAATCTGTACATGTTGGTAAGCCCAGGAGGAGCCTGTTGTGAATGATTAAAAGCTGAGCAAGAGTGGGGGACATTTGATGGTTTTACAGAAGATAAGAGAAATTACCCTTGGTGAGGAAAGACACTTTCTCAGAGATGACAATGACGATGTATTGGACACATTTGATATGCCAACTAGAGCCAATGTACTAAGCACACTTAGTGTATACTTCTCTACAAAGAGGTATCTCTAATCCTTCCAACATCCTGTGGGGAAGTATTATTATTATCATTTTAATGAAACTGAGGATCAAAGAGATTAAATAACTTGCACAAGGTTGCTTAGCTGGTAAATAATGCAACTGGACACACTTGTCTATCAAGTCCTAGCTGCTGCTTCTGTACAATGCAGAAAGTAGAATCTGTGATGATAGAAATTTTCAGGCAGAAATGGAAGTTGAAGAAACTATAATCAGGAGACCTTATTATAGCAACATTATAAGATTATACCATCTGTATGCAGCCAGGGCATTAATGGAGTGACATGAGGTTGAAAGCTTGAGTAGAGTGGAAAAATTGAAGGAGGTTGTGATGATTTTTACATTTATTTCTAATTTTTGTCCTTGTACCTATCATAGGGATAAAGTACCATCCTATCTTCAGTTAGATTTAAGTTTAGGAGACAGAAATCTTGCTACAAGATGCAAGAGACCTACAATAGTATTGATTCAGTGTAGATTATCATAAGAATGTGCAACTTTAGAGCTTCGTATTTTACAAAGACCAATTCTTATCCATTTTCCAAATCCCATTTATTTTTGTGTTATGTTTATAAAGAATATGTCTTTGAAATTGTAATGTATTCCTGATGATGGGAGAAAAACTTTAACATATATAACGAAATGGCAATTTGCAGATGATTGTCATACTCATCTCTAATGGATGGATGAATTTTGATTTCTCACAAATTCTTTAGGAACTCAAAAAAGAACTGGAAAACAAAAGGTAAGATCGTAACTTTAAACCTTAAATCCATAACTTCAAACCTTAAATCCGTAATGTTAATGAAATAGAGGCTGGGTTCAGAAAGACTTTTTCTATGAATGGCACTCCATTAAATTGTAAAATTTATGTCAATTTTCTTATATAAAGGTACATACTTTAAGGGACCAGAATATGCCACTCCAAAATGTGCCTCTTTGGCATCAGGATTATTTTGAGAAACAGCAGCCATAAGAATAGGATTTATCCTTTTGTAAGAAACATTTACTTCTATAATGGAAATCTCCATTTGTAAGGGTGTCTCCCTCTCAGTTCCAGGAAGACAAGGATGACTCTAAGTCACAAGAGACTGTTATCAATGGAGAAGGCATGGACTGAAATCTGTATAACAAACCTTACCATTGTTTACTGTGCTTTTCCTGGTCACCTCCTCATAACCAGTCTCTGTTCTAACTAAAGATGGTATTTAAGCCTGATTTCAAAACTGTCTTTCTGAGATTTACTCATTTCTCTGAGTATCTCCTATGTCTACATGAGGTATATGAGGTATACATGTCAATAAACTGTTTTCCTGTAATTAATCTGTCTTTCATGACAGAGGTCTGTCCTCATTAAGAACAATAAAGGGTAGAGAGAAAATTAACCTTTTTTCCTTCCAGTTCCACCCCAAAGTCCTACATGCTTTCATGGTGAATATGGTGATAACGTTAGCGTGGAAAGCACAAGGAAAGCTTTCATAAAACAAAATTGAATTGATTCAAGCAGTGTTAAAATGCTGCAAGGGAGAAAAAAAAAATTGGTTCCTTCTATTCTTCTGAGTTCTTGGCTGGTCTCTGGATTAAATTGGCATAAAACAGATAAATAGGAAAAAGCAATTTTAATTATATATGTATGCACAGGAGTCCTACAGAAATATGAGACTTAAGGAAGTTTAGATAACTGAGTCTTTTAAAACAGGGAAGTGGTGAGATAAATTACGGGAAGGTGAGGGGAGGGAGGAAATATAGGGTGGATGAAGATTTCCTGTTAGGCAGATAAAAATCTCTCAACTAATTAGTAGCTCTCTTCCTGGTACAGATTTACTAATGAAAATTTCCTTTACTGATGAAAATTTGCTCTATAAACTAAATTTATTTTTACAAAACGTGAAATTTATGCTTCGGTAAATTGAGGGGCAAGTAAAGAGCTTTTCTTGTGTTAAAAGAAAAACCTTAGACAAATTAAATTTAACAGAGTTTAACTGAGCAAAGTCATTGCAAATCGGAAAGGCTTTCAAGTCAAAGTAGGTTCAGAGAGACTCCAGTTCAGCCACATGGCGTAAGAAAATTTTTAGAGGGAAAAAGGAAAGCAAGGTACAGAAAGCAGAAGTAAGGTACAGAAATAGCCAAATTGGTTACAACTTGGTGTTTGCCTTATTTGAATATGTTTTGAACAATTGGCCCCTGTTGATTGGTCAAAACTTGATGATTGACACAAAAGTACATTACAGTCTGTTTACACCTCCATTTAAGCTATAGTTACCTATGTACCCAGGTCTTTAGGCTGAATCTAAAATAGGTAAGCAGGCAGCTTTAGGCTAAACTTGATTTAACAACTGTGTCTGTTGGTCCTCAATTTCGTTTAGCTCAAAATAATACCCCAAAATGGTGTATTTTGGCAAGACATGTTCTGAAACCTTTTAATGGAAAGGTATCTCACAAATCCTCTAGTTTAATTTCTTCATTTTACCTATGAGTAAAACGATCTGGCTTAAACAAATTTCTCTTAACTTGTGAGAATTTATTAACCAGTTACAGTATTTCTTTTTTACAAAATTGTGTTACATTTACATTTGTTCTTATTCCTTTCTTATATTGTGCCTACAAGGTGATAGAAGTAAGGATATAAAAATGAAAAGACAAAGTCACTCTGACTAGTAATGGATGAAGGTATTTTAAAATACTATTGCAATATTTTTGTTCACTTTTGAGATAGCATATTATACTGGAAAGAATGAGTTGGCAATCAGAAGATGGAATTTTAATCCTACTCACTCTTTTAAGGATTCAGCTTCTTCATTTTATGTCCCAGTTCTTCCAGAAAATAAAAATCCTACAGTTTTGAAATAATATTATTAATGTAAAATTTTTAGAGGGATAACTGCAAGCAACTTTGTAAGTGGAATGATAAAAATCTTGAAAATTATGGAATCTCTGTCCTGCAACATCTTTATGAAGAAAACAAACAACTGTCAGTCTTGAATGGTATTGAAATATTTGAAGAGAAGGGTATAAACCTGAAAGTCTCTGGAGATTTCTTCAGATCTAAAGTCTAACAACTATATCCCCAACATAGTAGGCGAAATGTCACTTAACATATGAGTACTCATCAGGGCCGAGTTTATTAACCACCATTTCATGAAATTTTACTGCATTGCTATTGGTTCACACATGTGTCATAGCATCCTGCAGGTACTATCAAGTCATAAGTAGATGATCTTCTGAACTTTTATAAGAAAATAATTTAAGTAGAGCTGAATTGAGTAACACAAATTGAGTATTTACTATATTATAGCAGGTGTATTATTTAGAAGCAGTCATAAGATCATATTTAAAAGTTTCCAAACAAAGACCCTCGATAAAATGGAAAAAGAAACAGCTTTAGACATATATATATTTTTTTCTTTACACAGGAATGATAATGACAACAGCACTATTCCTTTACAGTCTCTCTGGAGTTATTCTTACCATGGCAGTTGCAGAAGAATGAAAGCTTCGTGCTTTGGGAAGGCTGAATTTTTATGTCTGGAGCTCTTCTATTAGGTCGCACTGTTAAAGGCATAGTTCTTTCCTAAGGGAAACTTTTCCTGCTTCATAGCAGTCCCATGTGTTCTGCCTGCGGCTGCTCTACTGCCCTGCACTCCATGCATACCAACCTTACTAAAACAGGGTAAAAGTGGTTCTTATGGAAAGTATATCATTATTGCTCAACTGGTTATTATAAATTTTAAAAATATAGTTCTGATTTTCAGAAAAAAGAAAAAATACCATACAAGTTGTATCTGGACATCTCCAGAAATGAACAGACATAAAGCAGGTCTGCTAGAATTTGCACAGCATTTATGTTTGACTTCCTCTCTTATGGTGATATTTATTTCATGGCAAGGTACATATATAATGCCACACTCCTTGGAGGACACAGAAGGAAAAATTCCAGGTGCCAACTCCATTCTCTTTTACCTGCATACTCAACAATGTTACAATCTTCCCATAGAAGAAAGACAGACTAAAAGTATGGCGATTCTGCACTCTTTTTAATTTTTAATTACTTATATTTATTTCTCTTTTCCTTTTTAGTTGTTCAGGTTCCCAAAGTGTAAAATATTATCTTGTCCTTCTTCAGTCAATGGGAGTTTCCTCTAATGGGATGATAGTTCTTTTCCTTTATGACTCAATGATGTAATTTCATCTGAGTTTTACCTTCCTTTTTCTGCTTAAAATCTGTGTACTTTATGAAAATCACTTTGTTTTTTTTTTGAAATATATAGTAAAGCCTTTTTTGTTGTTGTTGTTACTTGTAGTGGTTTTTGTTTGTTTGTTTTGAGACAGTGTCTTGCTCTGTTGCCCAGGCTGGAGTTCAGTGGTGCAATCACAGCTCACTGCAGCCTCAGACTCCTGAGATTAAGTGATCCTCTTGCCTCAGCCTCCTTTGTAGCTGGGACTACAGGCATGCACTACCACACTCAGCTAATTTTTCTGATTTTTAGTAGAGATGGAGTCGTGCTATGATGCCCAAGCTGATCTCAAACTCCTGGCCTCAAGTGATCCTCCTGCCCTGACTTCCTAAAGTGCTGAAATTACAGATGTGAGTGACTGGACCTAGTCAATAGTAAAGGCTTTCATTTATGAAGATGGTGGCTTGAAAATTTCCCTCCAGTCCAAATCAATGACAAACTGTCTTTCCTGAGCCAAGCAGCTGTTGGACCAGTTCACAGGGGTCTAGAGAGTAGGAGCCAGGCGTTGGTTCTTCCGAGAACAGATGGAGAGAAATGGAATACCTTTTCCCCTTCTGCTCTTAGGGATGCCTTCAGAGACCAGTAATGGAGAACTACGAGGTGCTGATAAAAATTCTGTGAATCCTGAAGGGAGCTTGCCCTACAGAGATCAACAAATCTCCAGGAGGAAAATGAGTGTTCTTAGAAAAATATGCTTGTCTCCTTCTCCAGGAGAAATAGCCAAACAGGCGATAAAGGTCCTTTCTAATGCCAAGGCTTGGAGAATGCTAGCTTTTACACATAAGGAGATTATAAGCAAAAATTAGTTTCTGTGACTCTTGGATAACAATATGTCCTAGATGGTGCTAAATACTTCCTATTTTATCACTTCTGTAGGCAAATAGTATCTAGTTGTACCACTTTTTTCTTTAACATTATTGAATGAATTCAGGTTTTATCTGTCTAATCAACCTGCCACTAAACGCCAAAGAGTTTAGTATCCATTGATGATCATTACTTAGATCCATTATTTAATTAGGGGCTTTCTGGTTAAATATATTTTTTACATCTATACCATGAAAAAATATTCTGCACCTATTATAAATAATAGCTAATGCTTCCATGGCGCTTACTTTGAGTAAGATGTGGTTCTAAGTATTTTATACAGACTAATATATTGTGCTTAATAACAACCCAAGGAAATAGTTACAATAATTATCCCCACATTACAGATAAAAACTCAGAAACAAAAAATTTGTCCCAAGTCACTGCTACTAAGTGATGAGTTGGGATTTATATATATTCATATATAAAATGAATGAGAGAGATAAATATATAATGAATGAGATATATATATATATCATATATATATTGGAAAAAAGAAAGATGTGAAAAAGTTGCATGTAAGATGATTATGCTTTTGTAAAATAAACAATGGTAAATTGATAAATGTGCTTATGAGAAAGATAAACACCACATTATGAATTGGTGACACAGTGACGGAGGGAGATGTAATATTGGGAATATATAGAGGCAGAGTGGGGGACTAGAGGGAAAGAATAGAGACAAGCAAATGTCCCACAAAAGACAGCACTTACAAAAATTCAAAGTAAATTAACATATACAATATGATTGATTTTTAATATAAAATTATGTATATGTATGTTATATACACACACAACTACATATGTGTGTATAGATTTATATTGATAGAGAAATGCACAAACATATGGCTACTAAATTGCTTATGTTTTTTATCTCAGGTTGGTGGGATTTTAGGTGATATATAATCTTCACCTTTTTATGTACCACTTAACTATTTTACAATAATCTTATATTTATATAACAAAAAACTCATAATACATCTCTTTCAATTAAGAGAGTTAGGAATGAATATTATCTTTTATTTTTATTTATTTATTTATTTATTGGTGGCAGAAGGACAAACTTTATTGAGCCCCTCATCACTAGTTCTCTTTCTCCTGCACAGCCTCAGCTCCCCGGAGACGTCCAGTCTGGCAGGCAGCAATGAGACCCACTTTGCGGCCAGCAGGGGCATCTCTGCGGATGGTGGAGGGCTTGCCCATGTGCTGGGGTTTGCTACCTCTGAAAGGATGCTCCAAGGCTCATGGCCACACCCCGTACTCGTGGCCAGCAGTTTTTCTTTGCCTTATATTTGTGGTGGGCCCGGCCAGCCTTCAAGATGGCTTATATCAATTCGGCCACCTCTGGCCACTACACCACCCGCAGCTCTGTTGGCTGAGGAAATAATCTTCTTGGAGCCAGAGGGCAGCTTCATGGGTCTTCTGGGTCTCAGGGCTGTGGGAGATAACGGAGGCATCGTTCCCTGATGCCCAGGCCAGCTTGCCACAGTCTTCAGGCTTGGCCTTCAAGCCTCACGCGGTCGTACCTTCAGGCATGGTGTCTACATTGCCAATGTTGAGCTGGACCTTCTTGCCGCAATACACAAATTGACCCATGTGAATACCCTCAGAGGCAATGAACAGCTCCTTCCACTTCTTAAACCGGTACGAATCCCTGAAGACCACCTTGGCGAGGGGCACACCGCAGCCCAGGTAGTGGATAGCGTCCTTCACTGTGCTCTTGTAGCAGCTGGGGGAAGTCCATGGCGTGCAGGCGCACGATGCCCTGGTGGTGCTTCACCTGGGCAGGGAACGCAGACCCGGCACCCTTCCACTGTCCACAGATCATGTGGCCCATGGCGACGGGTCCCGCTCACAAGCCCGGCCGAAAGACTGAATATGAGTTTTTTTTTTTTTTTTTTTTTTTTGACGGAGTCTCGCTCTGTAGCCCAGGCTGGAGTGCAGTGGCGCCATCCCGGCTCACTGCAACTTGCACCTCTCAGGTTCAAGCAGTTCTTCTGCCTCAGCCTCCTGAGTAGCTGGGACTACAGGTGCATGCCACCATGCCCAGCTAAATTTTTTGTATTTTTAGTAGAGACAGGGTTTTACCATCTTGGCCAGGCTGGTCTTGAACTTCTGACATTGTGATACGCCCACCTCAGCCTCCCAAAGTGCTGGGATTACAGGCCTGAGCCACCACGCCGGGTTGAATATGACCTTTTCAAACTACTAATATATCAGTTATATAAAACAATTCTACTATTTAAACTACAAGCATAGTTCAAACCACTCACAGTTACAGTTATTGAATACTGAAAGTAATAGCACAGAATTTGAACCAGTAGTAAAACTTCACCAATTAATAGTATTTGTCAAGATCTATCTAAATTCCTGAAAGCACCGAATTATAGAATGTGAAGAAATGACTTTTTGTTAGCTCCAAGCTATTTAACAAAAGAGAGAAAGCATCCGTTCAAGTAGAACAATTACATTTATTCACTGTTCTGTAGTTCATTATAAGAGAAGAAGACTTTGTGCTATTGCATCTCAAAATGAAGAGTTCTGTGCCTTCCGTAAGATCTTACCAGTTGAACAAAGTTTGTGGTAGAGTCTTATGTTAACTAAGTTTGAGTCACTGTTTTTGCATTTTTTAAGATTATGTAGTACATCTAAATAATTTAATTATCACAGACATAGCAATCCAACATAGAAAGATAAATGACTTGTTTGCACCATTGTTCAAAAAAACTTGTACTATTTTATATTTTTAATAAAATTTTTAGCTTCATTAGTACAAAAGACTAAATATCCATAGATATGAATGTTTCTGGGACTGAAGAAGTTTCTTCAAATATCAAGTGCATACATAATACTGAGTACCATTTAAGCATGTTGAATTAAATATCTCTTACAATATACATGATACAACTTTAAGGTAGTTATCTTTGCCATTTAACAGATAAGTAGGTGGACATGTATAGAGGTTAAATAACAATGCTAGAAAGTGATTTACACAGTGTGCATTAATATATATGTGTGAATATATACCTACATATTATATTCCACAGATTATTTTATACAACAACTGGAAGAATAAATAAGTAAAAATAAATGTTGTCTGCTTTCCTTGAGCCTGTGACTAGGCTCATTGACTCCTTGTTCAAGAGGATTGCCTGCTCCCTATTTCTTCTACTTAGTTTTGCCTCCTCCTTTTCCTTGTGCTGGATACCAACTCTTGGACTTAGTGCTATTAAGTCTTCTAGATACTGAACCTACTCAAGTGGGCAGGATGTATAGTGGCAGTCTTCTATAACATGGGCAGAATTGGAGACCATTATGTTAAGGGAAATAAGTCAAGCACAGAAAAATGAGTATCACATGTTCTCACTTGCATGTGGGATCTAAAAAGAGATCTCAGGAAGAAAGAGGGTACATTGGTGGTAACCAGAGTCCAGGAAGGGTAGGGGAAGAACATCTTTAGGTAAACAGGCAGGAGGGGAGACATATGCCCTTTCTTGTCTGAAGAGTCTTATCATTTTTAAACAATCAAAGATTAACAACCTCAAAAATTCAAACTCTGAAATACCTTATGTGTGCAAAAAAGCAGAGATTGCAATAATTGGCTTTGGAGCATGACAGACTTTGGTTTGTAAGTGGGTTCTACTCACTAGCTATAAATGAAACCACTATACCCTTTTTTTTTTTTAAATCTGTGGAATGGGGAATCATAGTTGTTTTTACATAAAGCATTTCTTGAAGGATTAATGAGATAATAATGCATGTTATGTAGAAAGCACGAGTCCTAGACTATATTAAGATCTTAATTCATGTTAGCAATTATTGAAATTAAAATTATTATTACAGTGTTCTCATTGTCCCTATCATATTGAAATCTGTATATTCTCCAAATTTTAAGTATCAAACTATAATAAATTGTGTAGTCGATTCTATGTGAGATGGTAGAAATGTTTTTGTTCTTTTTCTATTCTTTTAAAATAAAAGGTTAAAAGCAGTTCCATGTGAAAAATGAAAATATTTTGAAATCTTCTTTTTGATAAAGAATAAAATCCTTTAACTGGTAGAATATGAACAAATATTGAACACACACACACACACACACACACACACACACACACACACTCCCATTTATCTTTGAAGGATGATGCTTGGTAAGCCCACAAAGAAAGAAGGCCTAGAAAAAAGGGCTTATATCCTTCAGTGAAGTTCTCTTCAATTCATTATCTCCAAAATTATTGCTTTTCCAGGTTAATATTAGGCTTTTTATTTATACCTAAAAATAAGTCATAGTTATTAAAATACTAGTAATAGTATCTAATATTATTAAGTGACATTGTCAACATTTACTAACATACATTTATTAGCTGTCAACATAATGCATGGTAATGGTAAACAATTTGAAAATATGGAACATATAACTAAGAAAATAAATTACTCTATTCTATTTACCCAAAGATAATTGGACAAAAATTAACATTATAAACTATTCATTTGTATGCCAGTTACTGTCTTTTGGGGAGCCATATGCTACACACTGGAAAGCAGTACAGATCCTTCACAGTAAATCTTGGTGAACTTTCCAAGTTAATATATGTAGGTAAACTTTATGTTTACTGGCTACTTAGCATTTCATCACATGCATATAATGTATCTAACTATTTCTACCTTATAGGAAATTAGGCTGTTTTCACAGTTTTACTTCATCTAATTAGATAAGAATGTAATGTTAATGAGGATAGAGACTTTTTCTATGCCCTGATTCCACCTTAAAATAGCATTTAAAAGTAGGCAAACAAGAAAAATGTTGCAGAGTTTGTTGAATAAATAAATAATGTAATATTTAACATTGTTTTAATATTCTTTGAGTTAAAATATACATATAAATTTTACCATCTTTACAGTTCAGTGGTAATAAAAACATTTATATTATTATCTTCTTCTTTATCCCCCCTTCTTTTTCTACCTTTCCTGGCCTCTGGTTACCACCTGTTTACTCTCTATCTCCATGAGATACACTTTTTAGCTCCCACATATGAGTAAGAACATGTGATAATCATTTTTCTGTGCTTGGTTGTTTCCTTTAACATAATGATCTCCAGTTCCATCCATGTTATTGCAAATGACAGGAATTCATTGTTTTTATATGGATAAATAATATTCCATTGTATATATATGTATAACTTTTTTGATAGGCATTTAGGTTGATTACCTATTTTGACTACTGTGAAGAGTGCTGCAATAAATATGAGAGTGCAGATATCTCTTCAATATATCAATTTCCTTTCTTTTTGGTATATTCCCAGCAGTGGATTTTCTGGATCATATGGCAGTTCTATTTGTAGTTTTTTGAGGAACTCCCATACTGTTCTCCATAGTGGCTGTGTAAATTTATATATTCATATTCCCACCAACAGGGTTCCCCTTTCTCCACATCTTTGCCAGCATCTATTGCTACCCGTGTTTTTGATACAAACCATTTTAATTGGGATGAATTGATACCTCATTGTGGTTTTAATTAGCATTTCTCTGATGATTAGTGTTGTTGAACATTATTTTTAAAATCCATTAGACATTTGTCTTTTTTCAAGAAATGTCTATTCAGATCTCTTGCTGATTTTTAAATCAGATTATCTATATATTTTCTGCTATTGAGTTGTTTAAGCTTCCTCTATACTCTGGTTATTAAATTCATTTTTAGATAAATAGTTTGCAAATATTTTCTCCCATTCTGTAGGTTGTCTTTTCATTTTGATAATTGCTTCCCTTACTGTACAGAAGCTTTTTAGCTTCATGTAATCCCATTTGTCTATTTTCTCTTATGTTGTCTGTGCTTTTTGGGTTTTATACAAAAAAATTTTGCCCAGATCAATGTCCTGAAACACTTACCCAATATTTTCTTCTAGTAATTTCATGTCTTAGATTTAAGGCTTTAATTTATTTTGATTTGATTTTTGTGTGTGGTGAGAGACAGGGATCTGGTTTCCTTCTTCTGCATTGAATTATACAGTTTTCCCAACACTTTTTATTAAAAAGACTGTCCTTTCCTCCATTGTGTGTTCTTGGTATATTTGTTGAAAATGAGTTGGCTATAAATGCATGGATTTATATTGGTGGTCTCTATTCTGTTCCATTGGTCTATGTGTCTATTTTTATGCCAGTACCATTCTGTTTTGATAGTTTGTAGTAAATTTTGAAGTACCTGTGATGTCTCCAGCTTTTTATTTTTTGCTCAGAAATGTTTTGGTTATTTGGTTTTCTTGTGTGGTTCCATATACATTCCAGTATTTTTTTTGTTGTTGTTTCTGTGAAGAATGCCATCAGCATTTTGATAGAGATTGCATTGAATCTGTAAATTACTTTGGATAGTGCTGTCATTTTAACAATATTAATTCTTTCAGTTCATAAGCATGGCATATCTTTCCATGTTTTTGTGTTCTCTTCAATTTTTTTTTCTTTAAAAGTTTTATTGTTTTTCTTGTATAGATCTTCCACTTCTCTAGTTAGATTGATTCCTAGGTATTTTACATTATTTTGTAGCCATTATAAATGGGATTTCTTTCTTGATTTCTTTTTCAGATTGTTCACTGTTGGCATATATAAATGCTACTGATTTTTGTTTGTTGATTTTGTATCCTGCAACTTTACTGAATTTATCAGCTCTAACAGGCTGTTGGTGAAGTCTAGGTTTTTTCTAGGTATAAAATCATATCGTTTTTTAGTAAGGCTAATTTGACTTCTTTCTTTCCATTCTGAATACCCTTTATTTCTTTCTCTTGTCTAATTACTTTGGCCAGGACTTTCAGTGTTATGTTGAATAAAAGTATTAAAAGTTGGCATCCTTCTCTTGTTTTAGTCTTTAGAGAAATGGTCTTTAACTTTTTTCCCATTTATTGCAATATTAGCTATGAGTTTGTCATACATGACCTATATTATTTTGAGGTGTGTTCCTTCTACAGTCATTTTGATGAGAGTTTTTATCATAAAGGGATGTCAAATTTTATCAAGTGCTTTTTCAATATCAATGAACATAATCATATCGTTTTTGTTCTTGGTTCCATTAATGCTATGTAGCCTGTTTATTGATTAGTGTATATTGAATCATTCTTACATCCCTGGGATGAATCCCACTTGATCATTTTGAATGATCTTTTTAATGTGTTGTTAAATTCAGTTTACTAGTATTTTGTTAAGGATTTTTGCTTGATGTTCATTAGTGATATTGGCCTGTAGTTTTCTTTTTTTGTTGTATCCTTGTCTGATTTTGGTTTCAGGGTAATGCTGGCCTTGCGCAATTAGTTCAGAAGTATTCCTTCCTCTTCATTTTTTTGAACAGTTTGAGTAGGATTGGTATTTGTTCTCGTTTAAATGTTTCGTAGAATCCAGTAGTGAAGCCATCAGATCATGGGCTTTTCTCTGCTGAAAGACTTTTTATTATGGCTTCAATCTGGTGACTCATTATTGGTTTATTGAGGTTTTCTATTTCTTCATGGTTCAATCCTGGTAGGTTGTATGTGTCCAGAAACTTATCCATTTTTTCTAAGTTTTCCAATTTGTTGGCATATAGTTGTTCACAATAGCATCTGTTGATTCTTTTTATTTCTGAGGTCTCAGTTATTATGTCTCCTTTTTCCTTCTGATTTGATTTATTTATGTCTTTTCTCTTTTTTATTAGTTAGTCTTGCTAAAGGTTTATTGATTCTGTTTATCTTTAAAAAACCCAACTTATTGTTTCATTGATTTTATTTTAGTGTCCATTTATTTCTGCTCTGATTGTTATTTCTTTCCTTTGACTAATTTTTGTTATGGTTTGTTCTTGCTTTTCTAGTTTCTTGATGTGCATCATTAGGTTGTTTATTTGAATTTTTCTACTTTTTTGATATAGATGTTTATTGCTATAAACTTCAATCTTAGTATTGCTTTTGCCATATCCCATAGATTTTGGTATGTTGTATTTCCATTTTACTTGCTTCAAGACATTTAAAAATTTTCTTCCTAATTTCTTCATAGTTTATCAGTCATTCAAAAGCATGATTTTGATTTCTGTGTGTTTGATAATTTTTCATATTTCCTCTTGTTATTGTTTTCTACTTTTATTCCATTGTGTTTAGCAAAGATACTTGAAATGATTTCCAATTTTTTTAATTTGTTCAGTTTTGTTTTATAAAGACCATGCCTCAGACATGGTTTATTCTGGAGGATGTTTTATGTACAGATGGAAAGAATGTGTATTCTTCAGCAATTAGGTGAAATGTTCTGTGAATGTCAGTTAGGGCTATTAGATCTAGTGTGTAGTTTAACACTGCTGTTTTGTTGTTGTTGTTGATTTTCTGTCTGGGTGATCTGTCCATTACTGAGAGTGGGGTAAAAAGTCCCTTACTATTATTGTACTGCAGTCCATCTCTCCCTTTAGATTTACTAACATTTGGCTTATATACTTGTGAGCTCCAATGTCGGATGCATATATATATCATTGTTATATCTTGTTACTGAACTGACTCCTTTATAGTTGTATGTTGACCTTCTTTGTCTTTTTTTGCAATCTTACATTTGTTGTTAATTTTTTCTGATATAAATATCGCTACTCTTGTTTTTTTTAGTTTTCAATTCCATGGAATAGCTTTTTCCACGTCTTCATTTTCATTCTGTATCTGTCTTTATGGGTGAAGTAGGTATCTTGAATATTGTTGAGTCTTGTTAATTTATCCATTCAGCCACTTTTTGTCTTTTACTTGGAGAACTGAGATCATTTATATTCAGTGTTATTACTGATGAGTAAGTACTTACTGCCGCCATCTTATTGCCTGTTTTCCAGTTGTTTTGTGATTATTTTCTTTCTTTCTTCCTTTCTTACTGTCTTCCTTTGTTGTTAAGTGGTTTTCCTCTGTTACTGTATTAGTTTGTTCTGACATTGCTAATATAGACATACCCACAACTGGGGAATTTATAAAGAAAGAGAGGTTTAATGGGCTCACAGTTCCACATGGCTGTGGAGGCCTCACAATCATGGTGGAAGGCAAAAGGCACATTTTACATGGCAGCAGGCAAGAGGGAATGAGACCCAAGCAAAAGGGGAAACCCCTCATAAAATCATCAGATCTTCTGAGACTTATTCACTACCACAAGAACAATATGGGAGAAACTGCCACCATGATTCAATTATCTCCCACCAGGTTCTTTCCACAACATGTGGGAATTATGGGACCTACAATTCAAGATGAGATTTGGGTGGGGACACAGCCAAACCATATCACATAGTATGTTTTAATTTGTCACTTTTTATTTTTCATGACTCAATTATAGATTTTTTGTGCTGTGGTTACTATGAGGCTTACAAAAAACATCTTAAAACAAGTTATTTTAAAAGGTGACAACTTTTCTTAAATCACAAATAAAATAAATGAAACAAAGGCAACAAAGAAAAAAATATACACTTTAACTCCATTTCCCTCATTTTCAGTTTTCATTATCTTGCTCAGTTCTCTTTTGAACACTAATAATTCTCATATTTGGACTTTTAAGCTAATTTTCTATCTCATAGGTGGTCTTCATTCCTTTTACTTTTTCTTTTTTCTCCTCTGACTGTATTTCCAAATAGATGGTATTTGAGCTCAGTGATTTTTTTCTTCCTCCCTCTGCTTGGTTCATTCTGCTGTTGAGAGCCTCTAATGAGTTCTTCTGTTCAGCAAATGTATTTTTCAGTTCCAGCATTTCTGTTTGAGTTTTTCTTATTATATAAACCTGTTTGTTAAATTTCTCTGATAAATTTCTGAATTGCTTTTTTGTGCTATCTTGGAGATCACTGGGTTTTCTTAAAACTGTTATTTTCACTTTTTGGGAAGAGAGCTCACAAATCACCATCTCATTAGTGTTGGTCACTGGATATTTGCTTTGTTTTTTTAGGAGGTCATGGCTTCCTGTTTGCTGGTGTTTCTTGTGGGTATATGTTTCTGTTTTTGCACTGAAAAATTGGTTGTTATTCTAGTTTTTTCTCTCTGGCTTGTTTTGATTTTTATTGGATAAATTGATTTAGCAAATATTTACTGCTAGGTCACTGCCTTTTTACTGCCCTAGTTGGTGCCTTAAGCCCAGGTTTGCCTTGGCTCTAGTAAATGATTAGAGAGCTGTCTATTTTGAATGGGGGATAATATCTTTGATTCCAAAGAGAATCAGAGTATGGATTCTTTGGAGTATGGAAAGGCTGGCTAGGACCTGTGAAACACCTCATCTGCATATTTTGAGTTCTGGGTTGTTGCTGATGAAAATCTTGACACTGTATATTTGTTTTTTGTTTTCAGTAGGGGGTAGGGAGTGAAGCTTGCTTCTATGCCACCTTTTTAAAACTAGAACTCCCATATTGAGTATCTTTATATAAAATTCTGTGTATATTTCTGATTATTTCTTTAAGGTTTTTTTTGTTGTTGTTGTTTTTCCTTAAAGCTAAACTTCTTGATCAAATAGTCAGTAGCGTGGTGCTACTGCTGAGCAGCCACTCTGATTTAGCATTTCCTTTGGCCAATTTACAGAGCAGAGTTTCTGGGGCTGGGGATGTTATTCCTACCTATTCTCCTTCTCTCTGCCTATCTTCAGGGATATTTCTCCCTTCAGGCAGTCACAATGTTCCCATGGATTATGGCAACAGGTCTTCTACCAGGGAACCCAAGATGGTGGGAAAGCTGGTTAACCAACTCAGTCTCAACTTTTGCAATGTAGAATCTGTGAGTTGGAAAAGATATTCCTCATATTTGTTGCTTGGCAGAGAAAGTGGGGAAGGGCCTCCCAGATATGTAAGTTTGATTCTGCTACCATCTGGGTGGAGTTTCTTCACCTGTCTGTGGCCCTGGGATCTGCCTCATGTGCATACTTGAGTTCTGGATTGTTGCTGATGAAAATCCCCATACTGTATATTTGTTTTTGGTTTTCAGTAGGGAGTGGGGAGTAAAGCTTGCTTCTATGTCACCTTTTAATTAATTAATTAATTAATTAATTAATTAATTTTTGAGATGGAGTCTTGCTCTGTTGCACAGGCTGGAGTGCAATGGCGCCATCTCGGCTCACTGCAGCCTCCGCCTCCTGGGTTCAAGCAATTCTGCCTTAGTCTCCCAAGTAGCTGGGACTACAGGTGCGCGCCACCAAGCCCGGCTAATTTTTGTGTTGTTAGTGGATACCAGGTTTCACCATGTTGGCCAGGATAGTTCCAAACTACTGACCTGTGATCCATCTACCTCGGCCTCCCAAAGTGCTGGGATTACAGGTGTGAGCCACTGCACCCGACTTATGCCACCTTTTAAAAGTTGGAACTCCCATATTATCTTTACATAAATTCTATGTATATTTCCAATTATTTCTTTAAATTTTTTCCTTAAAGTGAAATTTTTTGGCTAAATAGTAAGAACTCCATATCTATTTCTTATCTTAGGCACTTTACAGTCTCTATAATTCACTTAAAAATGTTTTAAGTGAAATAAAATAAAAGTATCCATGCACATGGCAAAATGTGCAGAATGTATACGCTATGTACTTACTTCAACCATTTGCTTAGTTTCTTGTTTATGTATAAAATATGAAAAAGTGGCATACATTACTTAAATGTACTCTAAATTATTTTAAGAAAATAATTATTTAAAAAGGAGATAAAAAGCACACAAAAAAAGAAAAAGCATTAAAGTATCTGTCCAGGAAGACTAAGTCCCAGCTAACATAAATATCAAAAAGTGAAACGATAAAACATATTAATGAGATAACATAAGCAAAGTCCTCAATATGAAGACTCATATAATCTTTCTTTCACTTTAAAGCCCGTTGTTTCAGTCTTTACTCAGCAATATTGTCTCTTGTAAAGTTTGTATTATATGTGGTTAATCTCTCAGTCCATGAGTGTATTTTAGTTCCCTGCTTTATAATATTTGAGTCCTCTCCTTCTCACTATTTTCATTTTTCTCATTTCTGCTGCATGCTACAAACATGTGTCTTCTCCTTTTTTGAGCCACTCTCCACTCAACCTGGAGATCAATGAGCAGATTCTACTCAAGGATCTGGCTCTTCAGGATTTTTTTCTCCTTGTTGAGATCACCCTTTCCCAATTTTACCTGCAGAACATTTCCAAGATGTTCCAGAACATTACAGTGTGGAAAGGCTGGCTAGGACCTATGAAATACCTCATCTGCATATTTGAGTTCTGGCTTGTTGCTGATGAAAATCTTGATACCGTATATTTGTTTCTGGTTCTCAGTAAGGGGTGAGGAGTAAAATTTAAAATTTTCACCTATTCCAAAGATATCAGCTTAGATTATATTTTCCTATTATTTTTATCTATCTTTACCCAAGAGCTGTTATACCTGGTTCCTGTGGAATTTATATACTGAAGATACATCCTAAGCAGAATTCAGGATTAAATAGCAGAGTAATAATATAGCTGCCAATCCCCAAATTTACATCTCTTGAACTTTTTCACTCAAGTTCCAAGCTCAAACATCCAACTGCCAACTGTTTTAGCCATGTCAAACCTGACAGGTTCGCTAATTATAGACCTCCTCTCTCTACCGTCTAACCTATTTTTGTGCCATTCTTTTTGTGGTTCTTTACATTTCTCCCATACTGGCCTTCTTTCTTTTACTAGAAAACACCAATCTTGTTCCATATCAGGGCCTTGGCACTATCTGCTCTTTCTGTCTCAAATACTCTTGCCTCAAATCTGTACATGACTGGCTCCTTCTCATCGTTCATGTCTCAACTCTAATGTTTTGCCTCAGAGGGGACTTCCCTACTAAGGACCTAAGGCAGGCCCTTTCTCCATATTTTTCTATCCTACTATTCCTCTACTCTGTTTCATTTTATTCATAGCACTTTAAAAAAAAAATGTACTTTTTTGAGTCAGGGTCTCACTCTGTTGCCCAGGCTAGAGTGCAGTGGCCCAATCGTGACTCACTGCAGCCTCCATCTCCCCAGAGTCAGGTGGTAATCCTCCCATCTCAGCCTACCAAGTAGCTGGGACTACAGGGAGTAGTCCCTGCTACTACTCTTACTACTACCACTTTTTCTATTTTTGTAGAGATGGGGTTTTACCTTGTTGTCCAGGCTGGTCTTACACTCCTGGGCTCAAGTGATCTGCCCACCATGGTCTCCCAAAGTGCTGGGATTATAGGCATGAGCTACTGTGCCCTGCCTAGCACTTTTACTATCTGAATTTTTATCATATTTATTTGTTTACTGTCTTTCCCTCTTCACTATGTACAAGCTCTGTGGGAGTCAGGATATTGTATGTATCTTTAGACTACGAGAAAATACTATATGATACATAGGAGCAACACAGTAAAACTTTTTCAATAAAGGACTAAATGATATCATTTTGCAGTAAGTCCAAAACAAATGTTTCCTTTTTCACCACAGAACATGTCACTCTTCTTGTGTTGAATAATAAAGAAGTCATTGGCTTGAATTTAGAGTCTATGTTGTACAAACAGTATGTGTTTTAATTTCCAGACTCAAATTAAGTGTGATAAACTGTGGCATAAAGAATCTGAAACCCAGAGAATAAAAAGCAGATTCCTGTCTTCCGCTTCATTCTTACTCTGTGGCATATGCTTATTGTCAGGAATGGTAGACAAAACTGATCCCACTATCTAAACTAATTCTCTCTCTTCTGAAAATGCATATGTGAATTAGAATATATTCTATTTATATATGATATTAATCCCCCCAAAATTTCCTAAGTTTTTCATTCTAAGTTGCACCATGGACATCATTAGGGAACTGACAAACAGGCAGGGTTTCAACCCACTGTCTTCTTAAAATGTTGGTTCTTCCTTACAAAGACAGTGTTCAATACTTTTCAATTTAAGAAACAAGAACTTTGATTCTTTTGGGCCCTCAGATTACTTTAGAACCTGATGAGGCAGGGGTAGCAAGTTCAAAAGCTACTGTGCATGGCCTCAATCCATGTCTAGTTGGAACAACTTTAGATAAGAGATAGATTTGCACCTACTTGGCTTACTGAGATGCCAAAATTTGAAAAATTTGGTTCTTCCTCTAACCTCTACCATCATCAGATTTCTCATCTAAGCTTTATTTTAAAATGTTTTGTTTTTAATTACTAAGTACTAGAGCATTTCCATTGGAATGTGTCCTTTTCTTCTTCCTGAGATTAATTGTTATAGAGTCATACTCAGATATTAAACATTTTCACCAATATATGAGCAGAGATATATGGGATATTAATATTCAGAACACTGAAAAAGATGAGGGTGCACATAGTACTATAATCTCTAGTGGAGGAGAGGGTTTATACCAGGAGTCGCACATATTGGCTTCAACTGGTCCTTTAGGTTTTCCCGCATTATCCTGTATACATTCCATCAAGTTTGATCGAAACTTACATTTATGAAGTTTTAACCATAAATTGGAATGATTTTAGATTTTCATAATTCAGTCACAGGAAACTCCCCCCTGCCTTTTTTGTTTGTTTGTTTGTTTTTGTTTTTGTTTTTGTTTTTTGCAGTAGTTAAATTTCAAAATCTCTTCTCTAATCCAGCTGAATATTCTACTTGTTCTGCTTGGCTGAAGCTCAGGAATGTCCAATAATCAAATTAGTTATATTTTTAACCTTAGACTTTTTTTGCACTATAAATAAGACTCTCTTCAGCAAGCTCTTGGTGGTGTTACCAGCTGGTTTGTCACTCACATCTAGGACTTATGTTCTCTTGTGAACAGAAACAATTTCATAGAACCTCAACATATGATAAGACCACTCTGTGACCATAATTGATCAAAACAAAGACTGTTCTAAAATTATGTCTGGACACAAAGCATGAACATTGTCCAAGCCACAAAATACTAAGTATCTTTCTTTGACTAATATGAATGACCACTGTGCATATGTGTGTTTTTTCCAATTATAGTTCTAGCCTCAGTTTAGTCTGCCCTCTCTCTAAATAAGATTTATTGAGATACCCAATTATAAAATTATCCCTGCATGGAAATCACACCCAATTCACAGGAAAGTCCTACTTCATTAGACCCTCCTCAAAAATCTCTCAACCATAGGCCAAATCTTTTAAGCCTTTTACTGAGATACCCAAGAGTCCCCATGATGTACATTCTCTCTTGAGGCAACACCCAACTTGTTCAGCTACATTTGTTCCTGATGGTCTTTGGCTGGAAGGTACTGACAGCACATTATATCTGCTGGCAACTGATAACATTTCACTTATTCCCAGACAACCTCAATAAAGGGAAACCTGGGGCTTTGGGTTACTTGACATAGCAGTATACACTGTATTATCATGCAGACAGCTGCAGCTGCTAAGATCGGCTAATAGAAATAAAGCTTCCTTCTCCTCCCAAAGACCACAGCCCTGTGTTCTGAAGACAGTAACACTCAGCTTGTAACGTGCACCTGAATCACCTGGCGATCTGGCTTTAAACAATGCAGGCTTCTCTTCAGTATGTCAGGGTGTGGTCTGAGGTCTGAGATTCTGCTTTTTTCTTTTTTTCTCTCTCTCTTTTTTTTTTTTTTTTTTTTGAGACAGAGTCTTGCTCTGTCACCCAGGCTGGAGTGCAGTGGTGCAATCTTGGTTCACTGCAAACTCCACCTCCTGGGTTCAAGCGATTCTCTTGTCTCAGCCTCCTGAGTAGCTAGGATTACAGGTGTGCGCCACCACGCCTGGCTAATTTTTGTATTTTTTAGTAGAGATGGGGTTTCACCACATTGTCCAGGCTGGTCTCAAATTCCTGACCTCAGGTGATCCACCCGCCTTGGCCTCCCAAAGTGCTGGTATTACAGGCATAGACCACCATGCCCGGCCTGAGATTCTGCTTTTCTAACAAGCTCTCAGGTGATGTTGAGGACCAAACTTTGAGTAACAATTTTTGTTTGTTTGTTTGGTTTTTTTTGAGACAGAGTCTTGCTCTGTTGCCCAGGCTGGAGTACAGTGGCATGATCTCGGCTCACCGCAAGCTCCGCCTCCCAGGTTCTCTTGCCTTAGCCTCCCGAGTAGCTGGGACTCCAGGTGCATGCCACCACGTCTGGCTAATTTTTTTTTTTTTTTTTTTTTTTTTTTGTATTTTTAGTAGAGATGGAGTTGCACCATGTTAGCCAGGATGATCTCGATCTCCTGACCCCATGATCTGCCCGCCTCGGCCTCTCAAAGTGCTGGGATTACAGGTGTGAACCGCCACACCCGGCCCAAGTAACAAGTTTTTAATGGGCCAACAGGTTATAGATTTGAACTTCTATTCCCCCTTTTCCCACAGTTAGGGAAAAAGATGATGACAAGACCAGGTAGAGGAAGGAGGAAGTAATCCTAGTAGGAGTATAGGGAAGTGCCTTACTCATCTCAGGCTGCTTTAAGAAAAATACTACAGACTGAGTAGTTTATAAACAATAGACACTTATTTTTTACATATCTGTTGCCTAGAAATCCAAGAACAAAATGGCGGCATGGTTGGGCTCTGGTGAGGGTCCTTTTCCAGGTTGCTGATTTCTCATTGTATCCTCACATTGTGGAGAGAAGAGAGAAGCAAGTTGTCTTGGGGCTCTTATAAGGGCAATAATACCATCCTTAAGGGCATCTTCCTCATGATCTCAGCTAATCCTAATTAATTCCCAAGGCCCCACTTCCTAATGCCATCGTATTGGAGGATAGAGTTTCAACATATGCATTTTAGGGAGGAGATGGTCCATAGGAAGTGAAGCAGGAAAGGCAAAAACAAAAACAAAAAAAGCCAATAGAGGGCAAATTATCAAGCAAGTTCTGACTGTGAGGAACTGGAGCTCAATGCTACTGGAGAACTCTGGGGTCTGGATAGACCATATCTTAGAAGTATCTCAAGAAAAGGGTGAGGATTCTTTATCAGTTGAGGCCTGACTCTAGACACATTAACTTCTATCACTTTTGTCTTGCCTTGATAGCAAGGCTCTTGTGCTGCCAAGCCAAAAACAAAACAAAACAAAAACATCCAATAGAGAGTTGTGTTTATTCATAGTGACCAGCCTTCAGCTTAGAGGTGAACACTGAGAAGATATGGGTGAGACATGGACATCATCTGTTACCTGAGTGGCAGGGCCTTTATTAACGCACAGGTGAGAAGAAATTCACCTGTCCCCTCAAGAAACTGTAGGTGTTTCAGATGAAGGGGAGAGTATCCTTGAACTAGCTTCTGTCACAAAAAACCTTTTCCACTGTGGGTTGACAGTAGGGCATCCTTAGGGACTGTGATGCATCAACTCAAGTAGATGAAATCTTGCTGGTCAGATAAAAAAAAAAATGCTCACTTATCTTTATCCTCATCAGCTGTAACTGCTATCTGGCAATAGCCATTCTGCAAATCTAGCAAGGTGAGCTTTAGGTGTTTTTACAAACAGCTTATTGATCACTCCTAATTCAACAATTAACAGTATAATAAGGCACATACTTTCATTTTTTTCTAGTCTCCTTTCTCACTATCACAATTGGAGAAGCATATGGGCTATGATTCAGTAATGATCCTATTAACCAACAGTTCCTCAAGATGATCCCTGAGGTCATTAATCTCCCACAAAAAGCAATCCTCCTAGATTGTTCCAGAAATGCCCTTGAGTCATTTAACATGATGGTATGCTGCTCCCCTTGGGCACATCCCACAAGCCAGGCATGTAGGGATTGACTTTGGTTTTCACGTTAACCTCTTCGTCTGCTCAGTTGCTAAAGAAACCACAAAGTGGAAGAATACTAGGCTCAGGTCATGGGAGTTTCTAGGACATGGGTGTTTTTAGTGATTATATTCTTTTTTTGTCTCCATATGTGATTAGACATTATACATTAGACATGTTTGGTGTGACTAAATATCTCTTAGTGGTGGCCATGGTGTGCTACAAGATGAAAAGAGTCATCCTTTCACTACCACCAAATCTAGTATAGGACACATCACATAGCTGCTTCCTAGATATGACTTTACAATCTCTTTGGGGGATTTTAGTACCACAATAATGCTCCTGTTAGGACAAGCTTATTTTACTCAAACTCAATTTTGGTAGATCAGCTGTTAACCCTAAAAGTACCTGGACGTCATATTTATCCAGTTTTATATCACGTGGCCTTTCTTCCCATTTAATTTCTGGGATGATCTATAGTTCCTGAGGGTAAAGGCAACAGATTTAGGTTGAGCCTATTCTTAAGAGAGGCAGGGGTTTTCCACTGTTAAACTCCTATAGTAACTTTTTGATATTCCCATTGTAACCTCCAGTTCCTCTTCTTCCTGATTACAAGAGGATAGATTCCCTAGCGTTACAGACGATGTAGACTTCACTGAAATTTCCCTACATCTCTAGTGGGAAGAAAAGTTCAGAGAGACTGACTAAGTCTTGTTTCTTTCTCTCTCTCTTTTTTTTTTTTATTGGAGTGGAGGGAAATAAAGAAAATCAAGTAGTACTATCGGGAGAGGAAAAACCATCAGGCCACACATACTTACAAAAGCTTCTATGCCATAGACTTCATTCCAGGTCTATATCCACAGCAATGCCACCCATCAAGGACTGTGCTGGGACAGCTAGTTCTTACACTTGTTCCCACAAGATTCCAAAGTTACTGCTTTTGCTTTCTCTGGGGTAATATTTATTATTTGGGAGAAATTAGAGAAAGGGGTCAGTTCTTCAAGTGTCTCATGCACGCTTAAGCTTCTGAATTTTAAGTTTGAGAGTGCCTGTGTTGCTGCTCGAAATGAGACTGATTTGCTAATTTTAATTGTTTTCTTTTCTTGATTACCCTTTACCACAGCTTTTCCAGCACCAAGGTTGAACTGAAGATCTTTCCCTTCCTGCCAGTGTTGTTGTGAATCAAACTTCTAGATCCCTGTCATTTTCACTCATTTAGTTGACTTCGACCTAATAGGCTATAGTCCTAGAAATTCCCATAAGTGGCCCTAGCCATCCATCACACACCTAGTTTGGAGACTGAATTCTGGTAGATCTCTGCCTCTTTGTACCAGTCCTCTGCTGTGAGAGTGACGATGCTTCATTTTGCTACTGATGCTATTGTGGCTTCTCAGTGCCCAGGACTGATGTGCCAGATTATCACCTTCTGCACTGGACAGCCTTTTCCACTTCCATACCTTCCCTCTCCTTCTGTACCTGCCCATTCAGAAAAGCGGGTTAGGGATGACTCACAACATCGTTTTACTTTTCTGACCAAATACTGTCCGTCAACATTTCTATCTGCTTTTGGCCTGACACCCCCATCCAATTTAATGAGCAGGTCCTATTTCCAGATGTTTACCTCACAAATGTAGGTATTGTCATTGCTATGCTTTCTTACCTGTGAAGCTGGCTTATAATGTTCTCTTATTTAAAGAGTGTACCATCAGCATCAATTAAGATCTACTGTATTCGAAGAAAAGAACATTGGAATAGGAACAGCTCCAGTTTCCAACTCCCAGCACGAGCAACACAGAAGACCGGTGATTTCTGCATTTTCAACTGAGGTACTGGGGTCATCTCACTAGGAAGTGCCGGACAATTGGTGCTGGTCAGCTGCTGCAGCCCAACCAGCGAGAGCTGAAGCAGGGCGAGGCATTGCCTCACCTGGGAAGCGCAAGGGGGAAGGGAATCCCTTTTCCTAGCCAGGGGAACTGAGACACACAACATCTGGAAAATCGGGTAACTCCCACCCCAATACTGCGCTTTAAGCAAACGGGCACACCAGGAGATTATATCCCACACCTGGCCAGGAAGGTCCCACGGCCACGGAGCCTCCCTCATTGCTAGCACAGCAGTCTGCAATCTAACCGCAAGGCAGCAGCAAGGCTGGGGGAGGGGAGCCCGCCATTGCTGAGGCTTAAGGAGGTAAACAAAGCCACTGGGAAGCTTGAACTGGGTGGAGCTCACAGCAGTTCAAGGAAACCTGCCTGTCTCTGTAGACTCCACCTCTCGGGACAGGGCACAACTAAAAAACAAGAATAAAAAAAACAGCAGAAACCTCTGCAGACGCAAATGACTCTGTCTGACAGCTTTCAAGAGAGCAGTGGATCTCCCCACACAGAGGTTGAGATCTGAGAAGGGACAGACTGCCTGCTCAACTGGGTCCCTGACCCCTGAGTAGCCTAACAGGGAAATGTCCCCCACTAGGGGCAGTCTGACACCCCACACCTCACAGGGTGGAGTACACCCCTGAGAGGAAGCTTCCAAAGTGAGAATCAGACAGGTACACTCGCTGTTCAGCAATATTCTATCTTCTGCAACATCTGCTGCTGATACACAGGAAAACAGGGTTTGGAGTAGACCTCAAGCAATCTCCAACAGACCTGCAGCTGAGGGTCCTGACTGTTAGAAGGAAAACTATCAAACAGGAAGGACACCTACACCAAAACCCCATCAGTACGTCACCATCATCAAAGAACAGAGGCAGATAAAACCACAAAGATGGGGAAAAAGCAGGGCAGAAAAGCTGGAAATTCAAAAAATAAGAGCGCATCTCCTCCTGCAAAGGAGCGCAGCTCATCGCCAGCAATAGATCGAAGCTGGTCAGAGAATAATTTTGATGAGATGAGAGAAGAAGGCTTCAGTCCATCAAACTTCTCCGAGCTAAAGGAGGAATTACGTACCCAGCGCAAAGAAACTAAAAATCTTGAAAAAACAGTGGAAGAATTGACAGCTAGACTAATTAATGCAGAGAAGGTGATAAACGAAATGACAGAGATGAAAACCATGACACGAGAAATACATGACAAATGCACAAGCTTCAGTAACCGACTCCATCAACTGGAAGAAAGAGTATCAGCGATTGAGGATCAAATGAATGAAACGAAGCAAGAAGAGAAACCAAAAGAAAAAAGAAGAAAAAGAAATGAACAAAGCCTGCAAGAAGTATGGGATTATGTAAAAAGACCAAATCTACATCTGATTGGGGTGCCTGAAAGTGAGGGGGAAAAAGGAACCAAGTTGGAAAACACTCTTCAGGATATCATCCAGGAGAACTTCCCCAACCTAGTAGGGCAGGCCAACATTCAAATTCAGGAAATACAGAGAACACCACAAAGATGCTCCTCGAGAAGAGCAACTCCAAGACACATAATTGCCAGATTCACCAAAGTTGA